>NW_022589706.1:59642108-59943369 GCF_004348235.1 Phoca vitulina | reverse complement strand
GAGAGAGAGAGAGAGAGAGAGAGACTGACTACTTCGTTCTTTGGCTGATCTGTACAGCCCACAGCCAATCTCGCCCTGTCCCTCGCAGGCAGCCTGGACCCTGCTATAGCCGGGACAGAAGGGAAGGGGGAAGTAACCAGCAAACCAGCAGGGGGAGAGAGAGAAGAGGAAGTAGGGGTGGGGTGGTTGGGAGAGGAGGGGGAAAGGAGAAGATCGAGGAAGAAAGGGTAGGAGCGACGGCGTATTTTTTTAAATCCCGTCAAGAATATTGGTTGTGTCCCGGCCTTCAAGAGGACAGAGGAAAATAAACTTCCTCCTAGTTTCTTTCTCCTCTGATACCAGACAAAATCAAGATGTGAACAGCATCCTTGCTTCCTTGCCCGAGTCTCTCCTTATCTAAGCTGTGGACCCGGCTGCACCTGTGCCTGGTTACCACCCCTTCCTGTCTCTCCGAGGGCTCACCCATCGCAGCTCCTTCTCTTCCGCATCTTCACTTCGCATCTCCCCCCAGGAGAAAAATATGTGTGAGTCAATCCTTCTTAAGAACAAACAAACAAGCAAACACACCACAACACCCACTCCACCACTTCATTCCCCTTTAAGGGGTTTCTCTGCAGGAGGGTGGGTGGCGATGAAACACAAGGGCTTCTGGGAGATCCAGGAGTCCAGAGCAAGCTCTTAGGGTTGCTAATTCTGAGATCTTTACTCGCTTTCTCATTTTTTGGCTGTAAAATGGAGGTTAAACTATTAGTTAACATTTCACCCCACACGTCTCATGCCCTAAGCACTCTTTGTGCTTTATATTTCACATGTATTTTTTTAAAGCAACCTTCACCCCCAAGGTGGAGCTCGAACGCACAACCCCGAGATCAAGCGCTATAAGCTATACCAACCTAGCCAGCCAGGCGCCCCTCACCTGTATTATCTTTAAAGAATTTTCACAAGGAAGCTCATTTTACAGATGAGGAAAGTGAGGGAAAAGGACACTCCTGGATGTCACAACTGAGCTCCAAGTTCAGGGAGTCTGACTCCTGGCCCATACTAATCATAATGAAATTAGCATTTAAACTGACTTTTCAATGTGACAGTTATGTAAATGTTCTTAGCAGGGAGCCTGGCCTGGTGCAGTAAAGCCCTAGTGACCCTCTGTTGCAGCTATCTGTCCCCTCTGTGGGAGCAGAGTGGGGCTCATTGAAAGGAAGTTAGGCTCCGGGGTCACCTTGGGCTTCCAAATCCCACTTTTTTCTTTGAAGGAGAATAAGGACACATCTCTTTGAGAGTTTTGTTTGGATGAGACTAGAAAGCAGTGCTGAAATGACTGGCACCCTGACTAGCCTTTTATAGGGGCTCAGTCCCTTCTTATCCCAAACTTATCCCAAAGGCAGACTACATTCTCCCTACTCTGTCACTTCCCAACCCCTTGTGGTTTGGATTGTGCCCCCAGCCACCGCCAGAACTGTTCTGCAGATAATAATGTATACTTCTAGGGTGGTTGTGAGGACTAAATGGGATCATGTGTGTGATCTTTGCTTGGCATAAAGAACATAATAGCTTTTGTGATTAATAATGAAGACCCAATTGCCAAATTCAATAGGCCCTGGAAACTCCCTCTGATTTTTCCTTGTGAATCGTTGGTTCTTTCCCCTCTCCTTTCTGCTTTGTTTCAGCTCTGTGAGCTACCTCCTCTTTCCAGGCCTGCCTCCAATATTCCTCACATCTTTATATTCAGCCCCGAAAGATGCCAAATCGAGAAGAAAAATCTTCTGCTTTGGTGGTCACCTCTGACCTTTAAATTTATATAGTCCTGGGTCTCTACCAGCCCCTCTCTGCATTGCCAAAATTTCGCCCTTCTCCCCGTTGTCACCATCCCTGAGACCTCTCTTCCTTCCGCTCCAGTGTATATCTCTATGGCAGCATTTGCTACTCTGCATTCCATGTAATTCTTCATTTGGGGAAGCTTCGCTGTGGCCGCTGGGGTTGGCTGCGTGTTTTCAATGTCTACCTTCACTTCTTCCTAGAAGTACACACTCCCCCTCTTTTTAAAGATTTGTTTATTTATTTGAGAGAGAAAGAGAGAGTGCAGGTGAGCAGGTGGGAGAGGCAGAGGGACCCAGATTCCCCACTGAGCATGGAGCAGGACTCCGGACTCAATCCCAGGACGCTGAGATCATGATCTGAGCCGAAATCAAGAGGCAGACGCTTAACCAACTGAGCCACCCAGGCGCTCCTTGCACTTTCCCTTTCTTGTGCTTCCATTTCCTTATTTGAGCCGTAAGTACAAAATAAAAGTTCCTGTCTCACAGAGTTGTTGTAGAGAATCACTGGGCAGTCCACGTCAGGAAATGGGGACAGTGCCTACCACATAGCAAATGCTTAAGAAGAGTCAGCTATGAGCTAAGATAATTGATTGAATGTTTTTGTGTAAAGCAGAAGTCAAGCCATATCCACCTTTATATTTCAGTGACCAGCCATCACATTCAGAATAAACAAAATAACTAGGAGGTTGAGAAGCAGGTAGAATAATCCCTAGCGGAGACTCTCAGCTCTAAGAGCAAGGTTGGAAAGGAAAGTGTAAATGAAAGCCGGCAAGCTAAGGAACACTGGTGGCAACCTAATCCTGGACCAAAGAAGGCAATTAGCCTACACCCAAGAAGATGGAGCAGGGATGAAACAGATGAAGCCAGCTGCATCATGTCCAGCAATGACAAGTAAACGGCACCCGTGCCAGACCCTCTGAGTACCTGCTGGGGAACTGAGAGCAAATTGAATTGGACTGAGTAGTTCCTTCATCAGAACATCTGGAGATACCATCTTGTGATCCTTCAAGACCATAGCACAGTGTTTCTTTAATCAAAGGCCACAGAAGCTTAGATCTGGATGGATCAACTAGTCTCTGAACGCTGGCAGCTTTAGATGCCTCCCGCCCCCCACCAAGGAATAAATCACTCATAATTCTGGCTGAGCATCTGGCTTACTTGATGTATGGAAGATTTTGAGCTATTCAGAAAGAAGAACTTCAGAATTGAATATAATGGTGGTACAAGTGCCTGTGTCTGATTTCTTCTTGAGTCTGGTCAATTTAAATTTGCTTTATATTTTAATAACAGGAATTTCCAATTTTATATGCTAGAGAATAAGGGTTACCATTCCAGCCAATCAGTGAATCAAAGGATACTTATCAGTCTCTTTTCCTAAAAGGGAAGAGAGTTAAAGAAAGACATTTTTATTTTTAATTTTTTTAAAGATTTTATTTATTTATTTGACACAGAGAGAGAGAGAGAGACAGTGAGAGAGGGAACACAAACAGGGGGAGGGTCAGAGGGAGAAGCAGGCGTCCCGCCGAGCAGGGAGCCCAATGCGGGGCTTGATCCCAGGACCCTGGAGATCATGACCTGAGCTGAAGACAGTCACTTAACCAACTGAGCCACCCAGGCGCGCCAAAGAAAGACATTTTTATAAAGCAAACACTAATTTGGAGTTTTAGTGGATTCTGTTGAATTGAGCTCTACTTTGACCACAAAATCCTGTGTGTTTAATGTGTATTCTGTGTGTCTTTATTAGTTCCCTTAAACACTATATACCTTTATTTCCTAAAAACTCCATCAAATTATTGAGTATGTACGTAAGCCTACATTAGTGGTTGTGGGGAGAATATGTGAGGAGAATGTGTCTTAGGCTTGGAGGAGTTTACCTTCTAGTAGGTGAGCTAAAGAAATTCACACGGGACAATGAACAAATAGTGGGAGAAGGATTAGTTTGGTGTTCAACTATGTTTTGTAGACTATGTCACAATTTACTGTGTCAGTAATACGAGGAGATCAGTGGGAGATAGGATAGCCAGGGAAGATTCCCTGGAATAGGTGGGGCTTTATTTAGCCTTGAAAAATGGGTAACATTTTAGAGTCAAATATAAAGGACTTGTAATTTAGGAAAGAATAGCAGTAAGAGAGAAGGTACAGAAGTGAGCATGAGCTTACCATGTTACTGAGGCCGTGTCCCTTGGGACAAAGGCTGACCTGACTTTAGAGTATATATGCTGGAGAGCACAGGAGAAATAGAGATGGGATGCAGGGTGGAATGAGTTTATGGAGGACCTGGAATGCTAGATCAGGGGAAAAGAGGCAACTTTAGAAAGTTTTTGAGAAGAGAAGGCTTTCTAATGGTCAAAACTCTCCAAAATGGTCTGGAAAGTTTTAGTAACTAATAAATGTCCTGCCTTTGGAAGTATATACACATAAGGTAGATGACAACTTAAAACAGTTGAGGGTTGATTCAAGTATCGGCAGACTGACTGAAGATATTTAACACCTTTTTAGTTGCACACTTATTTGGGGACAATAAATATATATCTGTATACAAAGTCTGTACCTATAGCTGTCTATCTATTTGCGTGTATCTAATTCACAGTGGCTTAAATACATAGGGGTTTATTTTTCCTCCTGTTGTAGGAAGTCTGCAGTTAAGGAGCTGTTGGTATCTGCTCAGTGGCTTGATGAATGTCATTACTAGTGTTTATGGGACTCACTTACATTTCCCTCTTTCTTGCTGCCTTAGGGTCACCAGATGCCTCTTGCAACTTCAGCCATCGGGTGCTTTTTCAAAGGAGAAAGAAGGAGAGGGGAGGCACCGGCTACATCTCTTCCTTTTCATCCGGAAAAGCAAAAGGTCTCTCAGAGCTCTGGCAGGCATCTCTTCTATCTCACTGGTCAAAATTTTGTCACTCTGGTCACCTCTACCTGCAAGGGGGACTGGGAAATCACGTGTCTTGTCTGGGCCTCAGCACACTGCCATTGCAAGAAGAATCTGAGTTCAGTTGTCAAGGAAGAAGGAGCAGTGAAAATGTAAAGTAACTAACAGGGTCTTGTATAAGGACAAGTCCAACATGAACAGTCTATGAATCTTCAACCCATTTATGGGTTACTTTCTATTCTGCTTGTGAACTTGTTTAGCTTTTCTCCTGTCCCAAACCAAAGATACATATCAAAAAACTCTTTTCCTTATCTATTTCACAAACTCATCCTGTCACTTTCCTTTCTTTGATCTTTGAACTTCTTTAAAAAGTTCACCTAACATTTCACTTTCTCACTACCTCTAAGTCACATCACTTCATTTTATTTCTAACCATCTATAATGTGATCTTGGTGCTCAGACTGTTCTTGTGTGAGGCATTACACTTCTAATCACCAAACCAACAGCTCCCCACCACCGAGTCTTCATCCTTCTTTATCTTGAAGCGTTTGACATTATTTACCACCCTCTTTTGGAAACTCTCTCCCTTTTTATCTTATGTATGTGGCACTACTCTGGTTCCTTCCTATCTTTTTGATTATTCCAATCTTTGTTTCATTCACTCAACAAATACTTAGTGTCTGTTGTGTTCTTGACACTTGGTTTGGTGTTGAGAATGCAAAGATGAAATACGATGGCCCCTGTCTCCTGAAGACTTAGTCTACTGGGGAGATAGGAATATTGTCACTTAAGAAACCTTAAGATAATTTTGAATGGTGGTGTAAGGCAGGGAGTGCGACAAGGAAGAGATGATGCTTGAAGTAGGTGGTTTTCCAAGATGATTTCAGATAGGATATTCCAGGCAGAGGAAGTTTCAAGAGCACAGAAGTGAGAGGGGCCTTTCCTCTGGGATCCTCGTCCAACTTCATACCAATTATTTTCTCCAGTGATTTCCTCAGTTAACTCACTGTAGCTATGCATTCTTATTTATTTATTAGGAACTCCAAAAATGGCATTCCTAATCTAAGCTTCTCTATAGAATTTGACTCCCATTTTTTATAAACTTGTGGATATGCTGTTGGCATCACACATTCTGTGCATCTGAAATGAAACTGATCACCCCCGCCATATTATTCTTGGTTTCCATTCTTCTATGAATGGCACCATTATCCTTTCAGCCATCCAGGTTCCCCATCTCAGACTCACATTCCCCCTCTCCCTCTCTCTGACCACTACGGCTAATCCATCACTAAGTCACATAGAGACTATCTTTTTGACCTCTCTTCCATCTGTCCTCTTTATTTTTATTGCAACCTCTTTCATTAAGTTACTAGTTTATTCTAACCTAGACTAGTTTTATAGTCTCCCAAATGATTCTCAGTTCCTCTTCACTCCAACTGTATTTGACTTCTATTGCTATATAACAAGTTACCACAAACTTAGGGGCTCACAGAACTCACAGTTCTGTGAGTCAGAAGTCCAGGTGGGCTCATCTGGCTTCTTCGTTCAGGGTCTCACATTCAAGATGTTAGGTAGGTGGTGTTCCTATTGGAAAGCTCTGAGTAAGAATTCTCTTCCAAGCTCATTCACCTTTTGGCAGACTCCAGTTCATTACAGTTTTAGGATTGAGGTCTTATCATCTTGCTAGGTATTACCAGGGCTTGTTATCAGCTTCCGGAGGCCCCCTGCCATTTCTCCATCTTCAGGCCACCAGCATCTTACATGTTAAATATAGTACTTCTAATCTCTTTCTCCCGAAAGAGTTCCCATTCTTTTAAGGGACTTGCCTGAGTTCAGGCCCACTGAGGATAACCTCCCTTTCTTAAACTCAGTTTTGCCATATAACAGAAGCTAATCACCAAAGTGGTACTCCATCATATCCACAGCTCCCTCTTATGCTGAAGATGGAGATGATTATGCAAATGACCGAGAGTCATTTTAGAATCCTGCCTAGCCTAGTAATCATCTAAATACTGCCACTAGATTGATCTTCCTAAAACTTAGTTCAGTTGTATTTTAAGCTTTCTCAAAAAAGCAATAAATAGTTGCTCATTACAAACTAAATTTGAACAAAACCAAACCTCAGTTTGGTATTCATAGCCTTTCATAATCTGTCCTCGACCTAATTTTCGTGTGTATCTGTCTTCTTTCCCACATATTCCCTATGCTCCGGTCATACAAGATGGTCCTTTTCAGCTTTCCTCACTTACCATTTCCATATGCCTGGTTTGTGCTCCTCAAGACCCATCTGAAAATGCTACCTTTTCCATGAAGTGATTCCTAATCAGTCTAATGGCTTATGAGCTCTTAATCTTTGGAATCTTCATAGCATTTAGGACCTCTCCTAGCACTTAAGAGACTGTCATATGCTGCTATTGTTTACTTTTATAAAGAAATGGCTCCTTCTCTAATAAAACTGGGCTCCCCCAGGGTTGGCAGTAATGGGAGAACATCCACCTGGGAAGAAGGGCTGGACCTCTTGTCTCACTCTCCATCCTCAGAGATTTTCCATCTGTACTATCCTTCTCTGGCTGATTCCAACTTTTACTATTGCACTGCACTAAAGGATTCTGCTGCTCCTCTCTCAATTACTCTGGCTATGTTTTTGCACACAGCTCAACCTTAATGTTTGATTTTTTCACACAACTGAGGCAAGCCATTAGAGGGACTTTTTCTTCCTGGCTCCTATCCTATCATTATTTTGCTAACAATTTTTTTTTTAACTAAACATCCATTATGTACTAGTAATTCTTTCAGGTGCTGGAGATGCAGCTGGGAACAAAGTGAATGTTTGTTTTTTTAAAAGAAAATCTAGGGTCAAGACAGTAAGACCCAGAAAGGCAGGTGTTTTCTCTCTCATTTGTTGATAAATATTCATTGAGTATACATCATAAGCCATATACTATTCTGGAAGCTGGCAACACAGCCATACAAAAGACTTTGAAATCCCTACCCTCATGGAGTTGATATTCCAAGAGAAATGGGCAATAAAGCCAAACAAAAAAATATAAGGATTTCACAGAATTACCATGGAGACAATAAAACAAAGTAATAGGATCAAGAATGGTGTGGATATGGGGAAGAGAATGTTGGCAGGGGTGCTGTTCCAGGATGGTGAGGTGGTCAAGAGAGGCCTCTCTGAGGACCCAGCATTTGAACTGAGACCTGAATGATGGCAAAGTCAGCCTTAGAATGGTCTGAAAGAAAAGTGTTCCAGATCCTAGGAAAAAATTGGAAAGAAGAGCCTGCTGAGTGCTGTCCAGTGGTCGAGAATCTCCCATTTTCTTAATGGTTTACACTGAGAACAATTAGTCACTCAGAGGGTTTTACCCCAGGCTTGGCCCTGTTTTCTATCCTAAATAAGAAAATCAGACAAGAATCGAAGGCATAGACCTGGGGTTAAGAAGAGCTGGAAGTAACATACTGATCTTACTTCTTATTGGATGCAAGAACCTTGAAGGCAGAGACAGTCATTCATCTCTTACCCCCATTGCCTTCCCCTAATATCCTTATACTTTGTTATGTGTTAAACATGTATTTGTGGAACTGAATTCAACTGAATAGTGATAAGCTGAAGGCATGTTATATCAAATATCTCCCACTAGCAAATTTGTTGTCCTATATAAATATATAGAATAAAAAATATGTTTATCTTCTTATTTGGTCTTAGCCTTTGCTTATTTCCTTCCTTTTCTGTATTCATTTTAATTGTTTTTCAACTAAGACATTCCTTAAAACTTTAATGATATTAAAATTAAAGATGACTAAACAAATATAATAAGGAATAAGAATTAGTCAGCTCCTTGAGGGCAGAAACTGTATTTTACGTATTTTCATATCACCTGTAGTCATAACAAGCAAACAAACAAAACCAAAATTAGTATCTTGGGATATATCTTCTCAGTCTCCCTTTTTCTATGCCTAGAACATAGAATATTTCCATGTGTTAATTATATCCTTATGACCATACAGTATTTTGACCTTTCCTGTTTAATTACAAAGGAATTATATTGTGAGCTGACTGGATCCATTTTTTATGCTATTTTATATTCTGCTTCATGATTAACATATCAGAACAACACACACACTAAGATTATATAACTCATTGACATGCCTAGTCCTATTTCTCCTTGTATTATTCAACTCCAACTATACTGAAAATTTCTACCAATAATGCTGCTGTGAGCATTTACCATGATACCTACCCCACTCCCCTCTAAAAAATGGAAAGAATTTTACTCGTAACAACTGCTGTTTTTCTCCTCGGTAGAATGTTTTGTGTCACACTTGCATCACAGCATGAGAAATTTTGCAAGCCCACCTTGAAGGTTGTTCTTCCACTGGCTGTTAATTTAGTCCTTGGGATTTGATCTTTGGGAGTGTCTCCTTAGGTGCTGTTTGGATTGCTGTCTGTAGGATCTGCATGTGGAACTCTACGCGCCATCCTAATCAGTTTCTTCCTGCAGGCAGTTCAGGTGGCATCCTTCTCCTGTAATTCGTATTTAAATTCTTATGGCCTCCCAAAGCCTTCTTTTTTACCAGCAGATTTCTTTCTCTTGGACTTAGCCCTTTCTGTACATGGCAGTTTATTGAGTCTGACTCTTGTGCTTTGGGAAAAATGGTTACTTTAAAAAAGTCTTTTCTTCTTAGAATTCATCTCTCTTTTCTGCCTCATCATTTTGGTGATGGTTTCCTAAGTTGGATTTCTCCTTCCTTTCTTTCTTTTTCTTTCTTTCTTTTTCTTTCTTTCTTTTTCTTTCTTTCTTTCTTTCTTTCTTTCTTTCTTTCTTTCTTTCTTTCTTTCTTTCTTTCTTTCTTTTCTTTCTTTCTTTCTTTCTTTCTTTCTTTCTTTCCTTTCTTTCTTTCTTTCTTTCTTTCTTTCTTTCTTTCTTTCTTTCTTTCTTTTTCTTTCTTTCTTTCTTTTCTTTTTTTTCTTTCTCTCTTTCTTTCTTCTTTTTTCTTTCTTTTTTAAGTAGGCTCCTTACCCAGCATGGAGCCCAATGCAGGGCTTGAACTCATGACCCTGAGATCAAGGCCTGAGCTGAGATCAAGAATCAGATGCCCAGGGCCCCTGGGTAGCTCAGTCAGTTAATCATCTGCCTTCAGCTCAGGTCATGTCTCAGGGTCCTGGGATCAAGCCCTGCGTTGGGCTCTCTGCTCGGTGGGGAGCCTGCTTCTCCCTCTCCCTCTGTGCTCTCTTGTGCTCTCTCTCAAGCAAATCAATAAAATCTTAAAAAATAAAAGAGTCAGACATCCAACCGACCGAGACACCCAGGCACCCCTAAATTGGGTTTCTAAAAGCATAACACTTAGATGATTTTGTGACCAAGCAATGGTACCATACACAGTTCAATGAACATTTCCCTTCCTATCTCCATAGCATTTTCCCAGGTACTCCTGTCTCCAAACTCCCTCAGCTGGCAATGCTGAAATATATGTGGCTTCCTCTCTCTATCTCCTGCTCTCAAGCTCAAACCCCTCTCTACCTTCTCCCAATTTCCTTTTGTCCCTCTTCCTTCCCACCAACATTTCCCCTAAATACAGCCCAGGAGATGGTTGGCAATGGGACACTGGACGGAAGAGGTTACTGACCCTCTAGTAACCTGGAGCTGAAAGGCACTGGCGGGAGGTGATCTCATTTGTCACCTCTGCAATCCAGGGATCCAATGACTGTCATGCTTGCAAGCATCTGCCTTTTCACCCTGTAGATTTCCAGGTGTAGCTGCTCAGATGGCCCATGTAAAACCTTAACAGGATCAATTAAAGTTGTTTAGGTATGGTGACGAATGCTCTAAAAATATGGACAGATGGGGTGAGGAAATGATAAATCTCACCACTGGGAACTAATTTTATTCTTTACTTTTGCTTCAGGATTTCCAGGTGTTTTTCTGGTATTTCTTCCTTGAGGGAAGTCATTTTAAACTGCCCCTGGATATCTGCCCACAGAAAAGCAAACAACTTTCTTTGACCACAAATGATCACCACCACCAACTCCTCCACCCTGTTTTTCAATTTTTGAACTCTAGGGTAAATTCTTGCCTTATAAAATTAAGATCTAGATAACTCTGGCAAGGAGCCAGATCCTGCAAACCAATTCTTTCACTGGGCAACGAAGAGTGATTGCATAAACGCTATATAAATATTTCAAGTATCCATGTTGTCAATCATAGTAACTATTGCTGAGCCATAAACAGAGCAGGAGTGCCTGGACAGTGCTGGGTGAGCTGAGTCAAATTTGGCTGGGCAGGAATTAAGATAGAATGGAAGCGGACAGATCCTAAGCTCTGTGAGACCAATGGTTGCTGCTTTTCCATTTTTGTAATTCCCACATTTATACTAAGTATGCAACACATTTTTCTTGAAGTACATATTTTGCAGGAAGGGTAAATATTAAAAAAGGGATTGATGATGACCTTTAGAGCTAGGTCAGTATGTCTTTTTAAATTCTGAGGAATCGGCCAAGAATGCTGTCCTGTAGCAGTTTTTCTTGCTTGAAAAGACTCTGCTGCAGATTTCCTCCTCACAGGACACAGAACCAAAACCAAAATGTTTATTCTTTCCCGATCAGCAAACTTCAGATTTTGGTGTTTTCACAAAGTGTTCTTAGATGAATCAAGGCTTTATTATTTGATACATAAACACATGAGAAGTTAACTGAGCATAGAAAATGGGCATTTGTGTACATTCGCATCTCCACTTAAAATGCAGCTTCTTAAGGATAAGAATCATGCATAGCACCTGGGATAGCATGTTGCCTACAGTAGGTATTCATTAAATATCCTTTAGAAGAGCAGCTGAAAGAAGAACACACAGGCAAAATCAGTGACATCCTAATGCTGTCACCAGAATGGCAGAAAAATGAAAAGAGGGGCTTCCTTTTTTTTTTTTTTTTTTTTAACCTGGGCATAGTCCATTACGTCTCTGCAGCCTCAACAGAGCTATACGGAGGAACTTCAAGCTGATAGAAATTTGTCTCCTTTTTGGATAGCAAAACACACTACTACTTCTCTTTCAATGGTGTAACAATTGGGAGGGAAAGAAATATTCAGTATTTTTCTCTGTGCATTCATCCCTTGTACATAACGTGTGGTTGCCTTCCCCAGAGCTTTGAAATGATGCATGTCATAGAAGATATGCAAGTGATCATATAGCAAACTTCATGTCCTAAGTTCCTAGTTCCCACTTTCCTCTTCAATCATGTGGAACAGAGTGGCTCTGTAAAGTTACAGAAAATTGGATATAAGCCTAACAAAGGGCAATGGCAACCAGGCATTTCCCGGTGGTTTCAAATTGTTCCATTCACCCCTCTTCACGTAAGGAGAGATCTTAAATGTTGTTGAACTTGGAAATGCTGTGAAAATGTCTCTCCTGCTAGCTGAAAGAGATCCCACCTGGTGGCAGTGTTTGGATTGTATTCCCAGCACACTTCAAGAGACAATACACTTGCTAACAATATTTGGACACAAAGAATGTAGTTACAAAATGCTCAGGCAGGACCAGGTGGGTCCTGATATCAGGTAGTTCTGTCCCTGGTGGTCTAGTGGTTAGGATTCGGCGCTCTCAGGTAGTTCTGGGCAGAAAGATGACTTTCATTTCTATTTCTGTCCTTAAGACAAAGCAAAACCTCAGTGTACTGGTTGATGTAATAAGAAGGGAGGCTTCTCTCTGGGGATGCAGAGTACTCTCTGGGTGGCAAAGTTCAGGGGTTAATAACCCCAGGATAGTACACTTTGTGAGCTCTGAGGAGAGAGCAGACTCTCCATCAGCAAGTCAGAGAGCTCCTTTTGTGGGTTCTTGAAATTCAGACAGCCTCCCAGAGCCCCTTGATAAAAGGTAGGTATTCTTGGGAAGGCTAGCACCTTGAGTATTATCAACTGGTGCCAGTTAACACTTTGAGGGAGACTTAGGAGAGTTGCCGGTGTGGGTAGGGAAAGAAAGAGGAAGAGGAAATGGTACCTGGGATGAAGTATCACCTCCCTCACTCACTCATTGAGGATCAGCCCTGCTTTAGTCTCTAGAACAAGTGGACTTCTGTCTTACCTCAGTGGCCTTGGGCAAGTCATTTAGCCAAGCTAGTTTCTAGTTGAACTGTTAATTGGAGAGAGTGATTATTCTTTATCTCATGAAGGATGTTGGGAGAATTTATGGTCTATAAAACACTTGAGATTTTCAGTGTGAAGCAGTTCATAAGTACAAAGTGTCATTATTGGTTTTATTATAGGATTGTAAAGGAGATCCAAGTAGCATCTTATGGTAATATTCTATGGAAGTACTTACCTCTACTTCTGCAGAGAGGTGGACCTATTTATATCTATTTACCAGGCCATGGTAGAAGTCCTGCTAAATATTGATGAGTATAGATTAAGTCCTGATCATGAGGAGATATTGTTGGCCTATATTACCTAACACAGGTGTTTTATGGTGTTTCTTATCAGAGAGTAGTAATCGCCGAATGTGTAACTAAGCCCTGCTCAAAGTCAGACTAGAGAGGAGTTTTTAAAAATCCTGTGAAACAGTGGGAAGGCCTTCTTTTCCATCTCCACAGTCATACTATTATCCCCCTGTGCAGTGACAGACTGCACGCATATTCCTGCCACTTTAGAACAATCTAATTGCTTGCTTACATTCCCTATCTCTTTCCACACACAGAAAAAAGCCAGGAATAGCCAAGTATGGCTTGGCGTCTTTATGCTCCAGGAGCCTAGAGTGATTGTCTGGGGCCTAACATATTTAACATTTGAACTCCTCAGTCCAGAGTTCAAGGGCCTGTATCTTTCATCAGCTTCTCCTCTGCTTCCATTTTTCCATAAGCTCAATACACCTAACCATTTTGCTGCTAATGGCCTGCCCCCTGTGTAAACGCTATGACTGGAGGGACAGTAATGGCCTCAGAACCATGAAAAGCATCTGGTTCATAGTAACTGTTCACTAAAGAGTTGATGAACGCATGAATAAATGATTTAAATCCTGAAACACTTTTCCTCATTCTCTCTCATAATCTGTGTTCCTTGAGTTGTCAAAGTCTGGCTCAAAACTTAATTCCTTCAGGCAAACTTTTAATTCAAAGTGATACATCATCAGGCATACACTACATGCTTAACACTATGACCTCCTTAACTGAGCCCACCTGATTGCATTTGTCCTTCTTTTTAGACTCTGTACTTAAGTTTGAATTTAATTCCCCTGAGTTGCTATTTTATAAAAGTGAGTGGTCATGGTTTATTCTATTTTTTATCTGTAAGAGAATGGGCACAGGTGGCAGAACCAAGCCCTATCCAATTGGGATTTGGGGGTAATTTACTGAACCTCCTTAAGCCTTAGTTCCTCTATATATTACACATACACACATTTGTATATAATATTACTAAAATATTTGGAGGATTGAATTAATAAAACCATTCTCTCAAATCTCTAATCTTCTTTGGTAGTGGAAGAGAGTTGCTAAGTGATTTCTGCAAAGATTTGTGCATGGGTGGCAAAGTATTATAGGGGAGCAACATGGTTAGGAGAGGATGTAGTCCTGAATGTGGTCCTAAATGGAAACTTCAAAAAATGTCTTAATTTTTTTCTTTTTGTTTTAATTCTTGTTTTGTGTACTCTTTCATAAGACCTAGTATATGCAGTAGTGTTTTCAAGGCATATACATGTCATAGCATATATTCAGTACTTCATTCGTTTTTATTGCCAAATAAGATTCCTTAAATCGATACACCACATTTTGTTTATCCAGTCACCTGCTGATGGGCGTTTGGGTCGTTTTTATGTTTCCGTTATTGTGAAATAGAACTGCTATGAACATTTCTGTACAAGTTTTACCTTGTGCTGTATGATTCCATTTATATGAAATATCTAGAATAGGCACATCCATAGAGTCAGAAAACAGATTAACGCTTGCCAGGAGCCTTGGGAAGAGTGACTGCTTAACGGGTATGGGATTCTGTTTGGGGTGAGGCAACGATTCTGTAAGTAGATAGTGGTGATGGTTGCACATTGGTGTGTAACTATTTTTTTTAAAGATTTTGTTTATTTGGCAGAGAGAGACACAGTGAGAAAGGGAACACAAGCAGGGGAAGTGGGAGAGGGAGAAGCAGGCTTCCCGCGGAGCAGGGAGCCCGATGTGGGGCTCGATCCCAGGACCCTGGGATCATGACCTGAGCCGAAGGCAGACGCTTAACGACTGAGCCACCCAGGCTCCCCGGTGTGTAACTTGAAATTGGTTTAAATGGTAAATTTTATGTTATGTGTGCTTTACCATGCACAAACACAACCTAGTGCTTTGCAAAGTCAACATAATTTGACTTTGTTATTGGTTGGATAACTTGTGCTAAAAGTAATTGGAAGGATTCTGCAAATCTGTGTGACAATAATGTTCCCTTTCACCATGCAATTTGCTGCAGGGGAGAGATATTTTAATGTAGGGTGGCCAACTTGTCCTGGTTGGCTCAAGTCCATTCTGACTTTAGGACTGAAATGTCCATGTTCCACACAACCTCTCTATCCTGGGCAAACTAGGATAGTTGGTCACTGGATTACTCAGAGTTCTCTGGAGAAAAAGAACCAATAGAACACACACACACACACACACACACACACACAGATCTATCATCTATCTATCTATCTATGTCATCTATCATCTATCTATCTATCTATCTATCTATCTATCTATCTATCTATCTATCATCTATCAAAAGATTTCTCTTAAGGATTTGGTTCACATGATTGTAGGGCAGGCCAGCAGGCTGGAAATCCAGGTAAGAGTTGATGCTGCAGTCTTGAATCTCAGATCCTTAGAATAGGGCTGGCTGGGAAGTCAGGCAGGATTTTTATATAGTCTCCAGGCAGAATTCCTTCTTCCTCGGGAACTCTCAGCCTTTGTTCTTAAAACCTTCAATTGACTGGATGAGGCTCTCACATAGAGAATAATCTGGTCTACTTAAAGTCAACTGATTGTAAGTGTTAATCACATCCACAAATACCTTCACAGCAACATCTAGATTGGTGCTTGATGAAACAATTAGGCAGCCTAGTCTGGCCAAGTTGACATAAAATCAATCATCACAATCATCTTTCTTTAAATGCCTCTTGAAAACTTCGATGTCTACAGCATTACAGTCTTGAGGAAGCAATGGAGATAAGATATTTCAAAAAGAAATCAAGGAAAAATATGGATATTATTGGTATACTTTTCAGGTCACAAAATATGAAGATGAGCTATTTTTTATCCAAATAACATAGAAATATGAATAATACTTCAGAATGGTGACATGAATGTATTCGCAATTAGAGAATTTTTGATTCATCTGAAATTGTATATAAAAGCACAAAGCAGGGCGCCTGGGTGGCTCAGTTGGTTAAGCGACTGCCTTCGGCTCAGGTCATGATCCTGGAGTCCCGGGATCGAGTCCCGCATCGGGCTCCTTGCTCGGCGGGGAGTCTGCTTCTCCCTCTGACCCTCCTCTCTCTCATGCTCTCTCTCTCTCTCTCAATAAATAAATAAAAATCTTAAAAAAAAAAAAAAGCACAAAGCAGATGAAAGAGGGTTGTATTTCAGACTATGGTGGATGTAATCACTATTAAATAATTATTCTTCAAATACAGATCCTGCAATGATGGATCAAAGAGGCAGTGGAGAAGGCATTAGGAAAAAATTGGCTGGAGTCAGAGTTGAGTTCAAATCTGGGTTTCTCTAATAAGCTTAGCAGTAAGTTTAAGCTTAGCTTAAACCTCTATGAGCCTCAGTTTACTCATCTATAAATTGTGTTTTAACCTTTGTCATAGGTTGTCAGAAGGAGTACATAAATACCATGTTCCTGGTTCAATGTATGACTCAGTTGGCATTCAATATATGGTGGCTACAGAGTAATAGAGTCTAAGAAGTTAATAGTCATTGGGGCGCCTGGGTGGCTCAGTCGGTTAAGAGGCTGCCTTCGGCCCAGGTCATGATCCCAGGGTCCTGGGATCAAGCCCCACATCGGGCTCCCTGCTCAGCAGAGAGCCTGCTTCTCCCTTTCCCTCTGCCTGCCACTCTGCCTACCTGTGCTATCTCTCTGTCAAATAAATAAATTAAAAAAAAAAAATCTTTAAAAAAAAAAAAAGAAGTTAATAGTCACTAAGCACTTTCACAGGCTAAGAACTGTGCTAGTCATTTTAATCTGCACAACCACCCAGTTAATAACAATTGTTGTCTCCACTTCTTTAGTGAGATCATCAGGCTTGGTGGGGGGTGGGGTGGGTAACCAAGATTCGAAGGTCAAACAACTAGTAAATGGAAGAAGTAGGATTTGAGCCCAGCCACTATGTTCCTAATCCTTCTAGAACATTGACTATATGGAAAAATTAGTTGAGGTTAAAGTCTCTAGATGAGGCCAATTTTGAACAATTATTGAGCCAGTTATTCCCCTCCTGGATGACCTTGGGCAAATTTTTAAGTTCTCTAGGTCTCTATTTCCCTATTAAATAGGAGTAACAGTCATTACAATCAATCTTCATTATTTGCAGAGTCTATATGTGCAAATTCACCTACTTGTAATATTTATTTGTATCCTCAAAAATCAATATTTGGTACCTTTGCTGTCATTCATGGACATGTGCAGAATGGTGAAAAATGTGAGTTGTCCAATGAGTACATTCCTAGCTGAAGTTGGACAAAGCAACACTCTGCCTTCTTATTCCAGCTCTCAGACTATAAACAGGTGTCCTTTTCATAGTCTACTGGATGCCATGTTTTTTTCACATTTTTGTGCTTTTTTGCTCATGACTTTGCCTCCACGATAGTCCCCAAGCATGGTGCTCAAGTGCTGTCTAGTGTTCTTATGCATAAGAATGCTTGTGTGCCTAATGGAGAAAACACATGAGTTATATAAACTTTACCAGGCATGAGTTATGCTTGAATGTTGGCCAAGAGTTCAACGTTAATAAATCAACAATATATAATAGATAAGGTGTCTTTAAACAGAAACACACATAAAACAAGACTATGTATTGATCGGTTAATGAAAATAACTGTGATCAGAGGCTTGCAGGAACCTAAACCTATATTTCTTTCCCCAGAAACATTGGTTCCATATCCTCCAATACAGTGTTTACAGTGACTTTATAGAAGGTCACTATTGTGAATAACAAAGAATTCACTCTATTTCTTTTTTTTAAATATTTTATTTATTTATTTGACACAGAGAGAGAGAGAGAGAGAGCTAGAGAGACAAGTGGAAACAGCAGAGGGAGAGGGAGAAGCAGACTCCCCACTGAGCAAGGAGGCCGATGCAGGGCTTGATCCCAGGACCCTGAAATCACGACCTGAGCTGAAAGCAGATGCTTAACTAACTGAGCCACCCAGGGGCCCCGAATTCACTCTATTTCTTAAGACTATTACATAGATTAAATAAAATAATCTAATGTACTTGTCACAAAGAAACTCAGCAAATTGTAGATCTTTTTCTCTTTCAAGATACTGTATCACTTCATTCTATTTTAAAGGTCATTTAATGCAAATCTTACTATGTTGTTCCTATACACTATTTCTAAAAGGTACATTTCCAAATATTATATTATAACGGAATACATTAAATAAGTGAAGGGTATTAAGAGGTACAAGCTTCCAGTTATAACATAACTAAGTCATGGGAATGAAAAGCACAGCAAAGGGAATTTGGTCAATAATAGTGTAATAACTTTGTATGGTGACAGATGGTAGCTACATTTATGGTGGTAAGCATTGCATAGTGTATAGAATTGTCAAATCACTATGCTGTACACCTGAAACTAATATATTTTATGTCAACTATACTTCAATAAAAATAAAAATTAAAAGAAAAATGCATGTTATATACTATATCTCAAAGAAAGAACAGGAAACATTTCTAGAATGTTAACATTGGAGGATATATGGCAAAAACTGTTGCCTGTTAGATCTACTGTGAATCCTCATGTGTAGATAAATAAAATTATGGAACAGGATCGATTAATTACAATTTCAAAAGACAAACTCTTATTGCCCTGATTCTCCCAATCATAGGAGCAAAACATTGATTTCAAAAAAAAAAAAAAAATTAAGAAGCTTCTAAATACTCATACAATTGAACAGAATCCTTTACTTGGTGGGGTTTTGTGTTTTTTTTTAAAGTCATTAGGTCTTTTCAGTAGAAGAAAAAAAGAATGAAACACACTGAAAAAAACCTGTAAGAACTTAATATATTTTGTAAAAACATTGAATTAATAAGTCACTATTTTAAAGCATCCCTTATCTGTCTGTGTTACTCAGATAATATGAGAATGTGAATCTTGTTCACCTCTTTTTAAGGCTTTCATAAAATTTCTTAATAATTTCCCTCAAAGAGGGGAGTTTTTCACATGCTCTTACTCCTTCTCAAAAGAATATGTATTATTCTCTGGAACAAAATACTTTAAAGTTTAAGATTTTTAAGATTCCTTTCAAAATGTAACATTTAAATGCCAATCCAGTGGGTTTTAGTTCGCTGAATTCTAGTCAGATCTTTCTTCTAGAAAAGTCATCCTCAGCAGGGTACATGGGGCAAACTCCTGCTCAACCCTTGAGAGAGTTCAGATTTTACTTCCTTTGTGAGGTCCCTCCATAGCCAAGGGGAGCCTGACTGTCCTCTCTGGTCGTACTCCCAATAAATTGTATTGTCTTGTGTTTCACTGTTAGCGCCTTGTTTTCTTCTCAGTCATTCCCAAGGGTCATGGACCGTGCTTAGTACACAAAGGATGTTTAATAAAAGCCTGTTAAATGAATGAATGAATGAATGAATGAATGAGTCTTACCCAAGTTCTCGTGTGTATGTGTGTGTGTGTGTGTGTGTGTGTGTGTATTTAGCCATAATGCTCGGCTTTTTTTATTCAAGGCACATAGCTAGTAGGTGGGGCAAGGTTAGGAAAAAAAATTGTTCTTTCTGATCCAAGGTTATTTACACTTTATCCTTAATCTTTACTCTCTAACATTACATTTGGGATCCTTAAGACCTAGTGTGTTCTGACAAGGAGATCCTCTGTTTTGTGAAAGGTGGTGAATCTGTCAGTATGTCCTTAAGTCCTTAAGAATAAATAAGGGGTCATTCTCAAATGTGTTTTTCTTCCTCCAACACTTACTTTTTTTGGTGTAATGAAGGGTATCTCCACGAATTGTAAAACAAACCATTGGCTCTAATGCAGCATATGTTAACATTAAGGATCTTACTGATGAATTTAAGATAAGTAACATCGAAGCCTAAGAACTACTCTTGACCCCAGCGCCTGGAAAGCTGTGAACATTCTGACATGTCTTATCAGTTACCACCTGTTTGAGGAAAATTACTGATTTCTTGGTTTTCTATGGTTCTTAGAATGACTTAGGTCATTTACATTCAGAAATTATTCTCTATCATGTGGACTCTCATAACTGAAAAGTCTCATCATTTTGCAATCTTCCTTTCTTCTTGTATCCTCTGTCTCTAATTATTTCCAACATTTGCCAGTTCTTCTGTTAAAGATCTGATCCATTTAAAAATATTCTCATTGACACCACTCTGATTTACATTTCTATGTCCTGAGAATTAAGTTAATGCAGCAACCTCATGAAACCGTTTTCCAACATTTCAAATTCTTGGTTTTTCCTCCCCTCCATCCATTTTGCATACACCTGATCCACAGTCTCTCTGAAGTATAAATTGATTCTGCCTTTCCTCTGATAAAAATACATTTAATGGTTCCTTGTTGTCCATCTGATTAAGGATAAAAGGCCTGACTAACTCAAGTATGAACTTTAGGGGGGTGTCTCATCAACACTCTCACATTTCTAAGATGTGGCTATAAAGTTTATGCTCTCTCCCATTATGGCTCTATTCCAGGACCCAGTAGGGCACGGGGCATAAGGAAGCACTCATGCATCATTTCTGATTGAACAAATCAATTAAAAAATGGATTGTTAAATTCCATCTGACTTGGGTGTAACTTCTAAATGAAATATGTAGTTCTAGGACACTTCATGTCACCGTACTGAAGTCACATATGGAGGTGCTTTGAGTCTAAAGGAGACATGAAGGTACGAATTTAGTTCCAGCTCTGCTTCCCAGCCAACCTATAATGGATTCAAGTTTCCTGAACATTTTGCCTTTATATATTAAGTTGTCCGGAAATAACAATGGTGTTTGGTAGACTGAGTGCCTCTACGTCCATGAATATAGCTAGTTGTTTGCTCATTTGTTTTTAGCTGTTGTTTTTATTTATATTCCAGTATGGCTAAAGCTGAAATAATGGGAGTTTGATTCTTTGAAATAGGGAGAAATCCCTATTTCTTCCAGGCCTGTTCCTAGTGAGTCTCTGGTTTTCTCTCCTTCCACCATTCAGTGGGCAAAAAAGGTGAGTGGAGAAGCTCTCCACTAAGTATTTCATCAACTCAGCTTTTTCTGTCTCATCTCTATTGCATCTCTAATTGATTCTGCTATTCTGCTCTACTTGGGTGCTCTAAGGCTATTTTATTTCTAAGCCAACTTTTACTATTAGGGGAAGGAATAGCTGGTCCCTATCCCACCAGATGCAGTATCATTTCCCATTATGAAGGCAGAATAGATCAGCTTTACCATATTTCCTTCTCCTGGGAAGAGTTTTTCAATCCTCACCAGTTGACTACTCTACCCATTAAATCTTGTGAATCCTTCCTTGGATTTGACAAAGACTGGGCTCAGCTGTGACTTTTTAATCAGCTCTTGTGGGATATCCGTGCTGGTCTTTTCTACTTCTTTCTGACCTTTTTTTCCCCCTGCCCCTCCTCCTTTCTTCCTGTCCTCTCTGCGTGTTTGTGCTCTTGCCCAACGTCTGCACTTGGCCCAGGGGGCAATTTCCAGCTCTGGGTTTTGTCTATTTTTTTTTTTTACAACATCTCCCTCAGGGCAATAAACACACATTTGCATTTCAATAGCAACTCCTGGCTGTTTAAAAAGTACCACCCACAAATAATTAATATTTTAACACAGGAAACTCTGTGGTTCCCCTTTCTGATCAGTCTTCCCTCTGCATTCAGAAGGGGGTGGGCTACATTTCTCACACATTGCTTGCTAGGAGTGCAAGTGAAGCTTGAAATAGCCCTGTTTGACTAATAGTGCTTTTCACACCTTGAACTTGTGATGACTGTTCTTCAACTTACTGTTGCAACTGCTATCTCTCACCTTTCTCCCCCAGGACCACACCTTGTTCCATACAAATCATCCAGTGCTTGGAGGAAAGCAATGCTGACTTCCTTCTCTCACTTCACAGCTTCTGCAGACAATCCCTCAAAACCATCACAGGGAAAGATAATTGAAGATTCTCCACCTTCCTTCCATAGGAATACTTCTCTCTCCCTTTTCCATTCTACCCTGAACTTCATCCCCACACCTCTAGATACGTAAAGGTAGATTGAGAGGAACAAAATCTGTGTAAGCACACCAGTGGCTTTTCACTTTTTTCAAGGAAGTGAAATAAAAATTACTTAATTGTGTATAACATTCATAAATTCCAGAGTATTGTCACTTGAAATTTACAATAGCCCTTTGGGGTAGGAAGGAGCATTAATTTATAATATTATTACTATATATATATTTTCCTAAAGAAGGAACTGAGGTTTAGAGAGGTAGGTTAATTGATTGGCATTATGCCAAAAACCAAACAAATAAAAAACACATATAACACATTATTTTGCATTTTCTACCTTCTTATACCTTCAGGATGAAACTCATTCATTACTTCCTCATCCAGCTCAGATTTCTTTAATTCCTACTATGAGTGAGGCTTGTGGGTTGTATGACTGGGATGTGCTTATATTAGACTGTGTGGTTTACAGTTGTTCTTCACATGTTTGAATAAACCTTTCTTTCCCTCCTCTTAATGCTTTGACTCTACTTCAGCATACACAGTTGGTTCCCGCATGTTATACCATCTGTCCTTCCATAGTGGACCCATGAGAACCGGTTTTCTACAAGCATCGGTTAGGACCTTTGTAGTTGTTTACTATGACAATTACTTCTCAAGAATTAATGGATTCTTATTTGTTGGACTCAGATTTTCTTGCTCAAACACTTTTCCAGATTATTCCTTCTATTTAGATCGTCTTTGGGGGGAAAAAGTCATGTGTAAATATTTCCTATCCCAAGTTAAAAATATGCCATATTGACATTTTAACCTTTTACTAGACATTAAAAATAGAATATCTGATATTAAATATGTATCAATACTTAATAGACGGACCAAAGAAGAAAAAAGCAAACAAACATATCTTTGATGTAATATTTGAAATAATTTGGTCCTGGTGTAAGAGGCAGTTCCATTCATTTAAAAATATATGGAGACAGATAACAGAGCAGATGTGATAATGCCATCCTGAAGGGTTTTCCTTTAATGAGCAATTAAAGTAATAAAATATTGGCAACAAGAAATTGACACGAATGTCTTCTCAAATTGTTAAGGTACTTATACAACAATATAGTATATATATAGTTATATATTATAAAGTAAAAGCAAGGTAGAAGGTAAGATAATTTTCCAGGAATGGGTTAAATTATATCAACAAATCCATAGTTTGAGTACAAACTGTATACCCTTCTTATAGTATGAAGCCATTTTTAAAAAAATTTTATTCATTTATTTATTTGAGAGAGAGACAGAGACATAGAGTGCATGAGCGGGAGGGGCAAAGGAAGAGAGATTCTCAAGCAGGCACCACACTAAGTGTGGAGCCTGACTTGGGGCTCAGTCTCATGACTCTGAGATCATGACCTGAGCTGAAACCAAGAGTTGGTTGCTTAACCGACTATGCCACCCAGGCACCCCTAGTATGGAGCCATTTTTTTTTGTTTCTATTGCTTGTTTTTTTTTTAATTATTATTATGTTATGTTAATCACCATACATTACATCGTTAGTTTTTGATGTAGTGTTCCATGATTCATTGTTTGCGTATAACACCCAGTGCTCCATGCAGAACGTGCCCTCTTTAATACACATCACCAGGCTAACCCATCCCCCACCCCCCTCCCCTCTAGAACCCTCAGTTTGTGTCTCAGAGTCCATAGCCTCTCATGGTTCGTCTCCCCCTCCAATTTCCCCCCCTTCATTTTTCCCTTCCTACTATCTTCTTTTTTTTTTTTTTTTGAAGTAAAATGACAATATCTCTGTATTGGTCTCATCTAATGGTCAATTAAATTGATTAATAGCTTAGATAAAATACTGAATTAATTTTGACTGAGAAGTTAGTATGTGCTAAGGACTATTCTAAGAACTTAACAATTATTGTCTTACTAAATTATCTTAACAACCCAATAGGAGACCTATTATTAGTATTCATTTTGCAGTTGAGGAAACTATGCCTTGGTGGGGTTAAATTGCATTCCCAGGATCACAGAGCAAGTAAGTAGAAAATAGGGACTATGTTACCAACCTAGGCAATCTGGCTTCGGAAACATTAACTCTTGCAATTGACTCCTTCAAGTCCAAGTTCTGTGAGATGCATTTTGAAAGGAAACCCTCACAAAGCCCATTGATGGTAAATGAAGCAAAAGCCTAGTCTGACCATATTTTCCAAACAAAAAAAATTAGGAGACATAGTTTGACAAATAGTATGGTGCATAGGAGCTACTCAGTAATTTCCTGGGGTGAGTAGGGCAGGATGTTTGAAATCAAGGTTGTCTTGGAAAACCTTGGGAGATTCAGTATCATATACATGCTCTTCAAGATGCTAACCTTATGCATAAGATGCATATTTGATATTCTTCCTCTACAATGAAAGACTATTTAATACTCTTTTATCAAGGTGGTATTGGTGTTCATCTAGTCATTCACCTAGAACTGAATCATTTAATCTTTTGTTGACGTGGTTGTAATGTTTAATCTCTTGGTAATACATGAATTGATAGAATGCTTGACTTACCTGGTAGAGCAGGAAGTCTAAAATGGTCTTTGTATTATTTATAATTAACTTTAATCTAAACTTGATGCAGCATTATAGTGTGTTTTGCCTGTTCAATTGGGGTAAGTTTGCTGGAGATTTTCTTAAAATAAAATATTGTAGACTAGTTGTTATTTAGCAATCAAACATAAAATCAAAGTAATGTGAAGGGGGAAAGAGAATTTCTTGCTCTTTTATTTTTTATTTACTATTCATTTTTTTTTTTTAAGATTTATTTATCTACCTGAGAGAGAGAGAGGGAGAGCATGGTAGGGAGGAGCAAAAGGGAGAGGGAGAGAGAAACTTAAGCAGACTCCACGTTGAGTGCAGAGCAGGATCCAGGGCTGGATCTCATGACTCTGAGATCACGACCTGAGCTAAAACCAAGAGTTGGACACTTAACCGACTCTGCCACCCAGGTGCCCCAATTCTTGCTCTTTTAATTTGTTTATAAAAATAAGACAAACATTTCAAGAAGAAACATTGTCTGGTTCCAAACTCCAATACGGTTATAGCTTCCTAAATCACTTTTTGGAAAATTCAAATAACTCTGTCTCTATTTGAAATTTCAGGATGTTGTATAAATTGTGTCTTCACACAAAAGGGAAGAAACAGCAGAAACAGAGCTTGTATCTGGCCTGTTATCACTCTTGCAGACCCTCATCTCCTGAGGTCATTGCTCTTCAAAGGAATCTTTTTAAAATAAATGTAAAAAGTATAAGTGAGTTCAGCTTACTTGGAAGCCATCTTCAGCGTCACCAGTAATACAGTAAGGATAGTACCATGACACAGAACGTCTAAATTTACTTAAGTTCTGGTGATTCTGAAATAATTTACCAGTAAAAACATCCAGACACACATCATGAGGGATGAGATAACTAGGGGGTAGAAGTGATACACTTATATCATGCTGTTTTATCCAGTTGGTTTTATATTCCCAGTGATAATTTAGGTGTAGAATTTATAGTATGTAATTATAAGATAATCACTGAATGAAGGTGAGTGCTATGCTTATGGAAATATGACAAGTGGATATTATAAAGACAATTTCATTTCTTCCAGGTCATTCTCCTATGTACGTGACAAAACAAAAAAGTTGTATTTTAATTGTTACAGTCACAATCTTTTCTTTAAAATGTCACCTAGATGTAGAGATCTGTGTTCCACCAAAAAATAAAAGTAAAAATAAGCATATGTGATATTCTTAGAAGCAAGAATAAGAGCGTGATCTGGGGCTCAGCTGCATGTGTTCAAACCCCAGTTCTGCTGCTTACAGCCATGTGACCCTCAGAAATTTACCTAACCTCTGTGCGCCTCAGTTTCTGCATCTGTAAAATGAGGACAATTAGCAGTACTTTCCTCAGAGGGCTGCTGTGAAGATTAATTAAGGTAACACAAGTCAAGTTCTTAGAACAGTGTATGTAAGTGCTAGCTGTTTAAATGATCTGAAGGCCGTTCTAATCAGGTTATCTAAGCCATTTCTTCAGGAACTAAAACAAGAACCATGGCCTAGTAAATGCTATCATACCTGATTGGTCAAGATTGTTTCAGTAGGAGATTGGAAGTGGCCCCGGGGAGAAAAAGATCAAGAATTTATCAGTGCAAGATTAAACCTGGCTGCCCTGAGCAGTACTGGGCAAACTGGCTCTCCTCTTCGGGTTGAGTCCCCTTGTGGAGACAGACTAACTTCACTCCTGAGTACATCCAAACCCCTTTGCACTTACTCCATGCTCACTCCCTAGGCCCCTTGCTGAGAGGAGTTTGGTTTCTCCTGTGTGGGGAAGGGGATAGACTGGCAGGTGAACTTGAGTATTACAATGTTCCCGGCATGGAGATTTCTTGTTGTAACTCTTTGATGATTGCATTTTGGGTCATATCAGGTTCCTAAAAGTTTTACTTAGGAAGGCCATATAGTATTGTGCAAAAGTTTTCAAATTGGAATGTATAAAACAATCACTCAAAGAAACTCGTTTAGGGACGCCTGGGTGGCTCAGTCGGTTAAGTGTCTGCTTTGGCTCTGGTCATGATCCCAGGGTCCTGGGATCGAGCCCCAAGTTGGGCTCCCTGCTCAGCGGGAAACCTGCTTCTCCCTCTGCCTCTGCCCCTCCCCCTGCTTGTGCTCTCGCTCTCTCTCTCTCTGACACATAAATAAATAAATAAAATATTTTTTAAAAAAAGAAACTTGTTAAAAAAAAAACCTAGGTTTCTGCCCCTTTTGCCCTACAACACACACACACACACACACACACACACACATGCACGCACACACGCACACACACACAGATTTGGAAGATATGGCTTGAGGTCAAAGAACCTATGTTATTAATAGACACCCCAAGTGACTCGGATGCAGGTAGCGCTCAGACGAGGCCCCACTGTGTCCTGGACTATCAGGGAACATAACTGTGTAGTGAGATCAGGATTTGATACAAGCTCTACCTCCTTCTAAAATCTTAGGATTTTGAGGCAAATTACTCACCATTTCCAAACTTCAGTTCCTCAGCTTGTAAGAGGGGATATATTGTAGGGAAAGTACTAACACTGTCCTTGTGAGGCAGTTATTATGACTTCATCAGTGTGAGGCAGGCTCTTGGAACCTATTCATCTCAAAGAGAAGCAAGGCATCTATCAAAATGCTCCAAACTATGAACGGTCAGGACTAGACCATAGAAGATAGTGACTCCACCAAGAGGCTGCCGCCTCCAGAGGCCCTGCCTCTTGTGTGTACTTAGTTTAAGCATCTGACCCACAGTGAGCGCTGAACGGATATCAAGTTCCTTCTCTCATGCCTGGCCGGGTAGCAGCCTTCCTGAGATCTTTTATTATGTATCCCTTTGCTTCAGAATTTCCAAGATGACCAAGTAAAGTTCCAAAGCACACAGCAGTCCCTCCCACTTTTTCTCTGTTTAGGGCAAACAGACCCCAGGTTAAATTTTTTTTTTTTTTTAATTTCTCGATTCCTCCATCTCATCTATGCAGCTAAAAAAGTAAACACCAGCCTGGTGATGCCTTTATTTATACTATAGAGTTTTTCAGCTGGAAACAACCTTATAATCTTCTGGCTCTTGTCTAATGTTGAAGATGAAGAAACTGAGGCCTGGAGATACTCAGAGCCAGGTCTTGAGTCCTGTTTCTTGTCCCTTCTGTTACTCCATTTTTTTAATGGTCCTCTAGATAGATGTGTCACAACTACTCAGAGTGCTTTGTGCTGCGAGTGTGGGTCAGGCGTGGCAGGTTGCACATTGGCTGGGTTCTGTTCATTGTAAGGAGGTGGCTGTGCGAGTGACTTTAGACAGCTTTGCTGTGTTTCCCAGACGAGAATCTGACAAAGTCCAGGCACTTTGGATACCACTGCGTGCTGACAAATGGCTTGACAAATGGGAGATGTAAAGAGGGTGCTGGTGGGTGGGAGAGGAGGCTAATGTTCCCTTTGGGAATATTTTAGAGAAAAGCTAAGGGCTACAAAGTGATCCCTGAGTATGTGACTTTTTAAAAGCCTCATTTGATTTAACTGGAATATTTCTTTTTGTCATGAGTTGTTCTGTATTTCATTTGATGTGCACTGTCAACTATGAGAGAATTGGTCCTTTTTATTATGAAAGCTACGTTTGAAATTCATTCTGGTGTTAAGTGGTGTATCAGGAAAGATCATTATGGGAATAAGAAGAAGTGTACTTTGCCCAAGCCGTATAGTATTATAATTCTTTTCTCTGTAAGACACTGGGATTTGAGAGTTATATGCATCAACATTTAGACTTAACCTTGGTTTTATGCATACTGAGAAGAACCAAAATTCAGCTTGATACCCCAGAAATTGATTTTTCACTCCAAACTTTTAATAGGAGTGTTTTATATGCCTCTGGGTAAATTCATTTGACCCTCATAACACACTTTTGTCTACTCCATTAACAGATCCTGATTCTGGGACTACTTTTTAATATCCTATTTGACCCAATGACTTGCCAGACAATGCAGGATGAATTACGTGTGATGGGCAACATTGGCAAACGATGCCATGTATTATTTCAGAGCCTCGATGATGAAAGAACAACAATAAAATAGTAGTGGGCGGGGAATGACAAGGTAGGAAAGCTGGAAGGCAGGTAGGAAGTAAAAGGAAAGAAAGATTGAAGGAAGAAGGGATAAGAGAGATGGAGAAAAAATACAAATTACAAGGAGTAATTAATTATGTGGCTGTGTTAAGGGCTAAGAAGTAGTGCTTTTGGTGAGAGTGAGGGCTTGGGTAAGTAGAGGGAAAATCATGTGAGAAGCAACAGCGCTATTCCTGCTCATCTCTCTATCTTTCTGAGAATCATCACTAGATGCTATGAGACATGTCTCCCCTACTGACATATTTTATTGAAGACCTGTCTGCCATGTGACTATTCCTTTGTGTTTTGCTTCCCTACTCCTGGTAGAAGCATCAGGGGACTCAAGAGCGACTATGTTCAATTTCTGTAAGTCCTTGACACCATTCAGATAGTGTTCTCTAGCAGAAAAGAGTGGGATTTGCAATCTAATGGGTCAGACTAATGGCATACATCTTCCATATGTCTACCGTGTGATCTTGCACAGGTTATAAAACCTCTGACTCAGTTTCCTTATCTGCTGGATAGGGATAATAATTGGCTTTTAGAGTGGGGTGCTGGAGGGGGCTTGTACCAGCTCATAAGAGCCTGAAGTGCCCATCTCTTCTAGCTCCATGATCAGAGATGTCACATTAGTAGGTTCAGATTGAAATGTTAGTAATGAAAATATTTACACTAAAGAAATTGGCAAAAACTAACAGATCAAGGCCCCTTTTCTTTCCAGAGCCCATTGTTAAACACTTATTAGTACATCTCTGCTCATTGTAGGATGAATAATAAATAGGTTCTTGTCATTTGTAGGTATGCAATATTAATTTCCCTTCACCTGAGCCATCTCTATAGTATAGGTGTTGATCTCAGCACCTCTAGATAAAACAGAATGACCATAGATTGTTACTTGGAAACTTAATTTCATATTATTATCTCCACACTTAGTTTATGGTATTTTATGTGACTCCATTCTCTTCTCTCTGTTTCTCTCTCAAGACAGCTCAGAAGAGATTTTAAAAAATTACCTCTTTTCTCTACTTCCCCTTACATGATGCATAATACAATGTTCTGTGGAGATCATTATAATATTGCATTTTAGTGACGATCTTCAGTGTGAGCATACACCGTTCAACACCATCTTTAATCGATTTTGATGAGCTACAAATTTAACATGATGAGTCATAATGGGTTTAACACATATAGAAGGCAGGAAAAAGGTTTCCTGAGAGCAATGACCTCTGTGCTGATCTGTGAAATATGGTCAGATCTCCCTGGAAGGAGGCAAGAATAAAGGGTAAGATAGATGAGTCAGAGAAGTCTTAATTGTAGGAGGAAGGGCAGAAACCTGGGATATAGCTGGAGAGATTTGCATTGGTAAGGAGTTTAAAATACAGTTGGAAGGTCAGGCTCAGACTACATCTTAGAAGGCAGACAGAGGAATTTGTACTTCATTGGCCAGCCAGGAGAAGGGCACTGGAGTGAAAACAATCCGAACCACATCAGGAAGGCTGACTAGGTCGTGTTGAAGATGAAATGGGGAGAGGAGAGACTGGAGAGTAGGATAAAGAGTAGCAGTCTCCCCTAGCCTCAGTTGACTTGTCTGCCCAGTGTGAACAAGAGTGTTCTCCTCTAGGGGTTATTGCGATGATCAGATGCAGCCGTGCTTGTAAATGAAGGACATGGAGCTGGCACAGGAGAGCTATCTCGAGGACCCTCCCTCTCCTACCAAATCCATCTTCCTACAGTGGACTTTTTACTTCCCCCAATAATAACATACTTCAGACATAACTGGGAGCTGATAACATACAACTAGATGGAAAAGATGCCAGTAATCTGTAAAGAAACAGATGGAAACTGTTTTCCTTTAAAACACTTAAGGGCCAGAGAAAGATGTGTGGGAGGCAGCCCGGCTATAGAAACACCGTCCTAGTATGTAGGCTCTGATTCTCAGCATTCAAGCAATTAGCACATCTTGACAGGGTGAAAGCGGCCACCCAGCCTCTCTCTTTGAAGGGGCAGAGGTCAATGACAGCTGCTGCTTGGGCCGTTGGGGGGATATTCTGCTTGAGACCAGCTGGGGTGAAATAGATCCCCGGGAAGAGTGGTCACTCAATGATGAGAGCTCCGTTCCTTTTTCTTGTAAACAGTGAACACCCTGGAAGGCCCATCTGCACTGTTCCAATACATTCTGCACCTGGGTTTTTGTTTTCTTTGCTGAAGAACAGTGGCCTGGTATGCATCAGGAGTTCCCATCTGTCTCACAGATAGTCATGGAGCTCTCGACTGTGCGCATTTTATCTGAGAATGAGTGACTCCGTTCATTCCCACTCCAAACAAAAGTCTCATCCTGGCCCCAAATTGCAATAGTATGAATGTTTCAGCGGTGGAATTCTACTGTAATGTAAAATTTAAAAAAAATTATATACCTACCCATGATGTAGAAATGATCCACTTCTTGCCTGGTCATTTAATTAAAGTCGCATACTTTTTCAGACTTCAACTTCAGATTTTTTGGCCAAAGACAGTGTCTGCAAAAACACTGTTCCTCCGAAAATTCCAAAACACTTTACATTTGTCACTTGGTGAGAAATACTGAAATTTGTATTTTGTAAGTTAAAAAAGCAGGAAACCAAAGAGCAAAATACTTGCCAACACCCGTTATGAGCGCCAGAGAAACAGAAGGGCAGCTAATTTACAAATCCATAAGCACCCCGATTCTAGTTCAGCCTACTAAACTCTTTACAATGTTTTTTGGCAGGTTGTTTCTGTGGCATACAGAAGATATGCCTTTCGCAAAAGGCAGCAGCATTTGACTGAGAGGTGCACTTTTGCCCTTTCCTCAAGGAAGGGAGAACCAAAGAGATTTCCCATCAGACCTAGAAATTCTGCCTACTAGCTTAGTATCATGAAAATGTGTCTGTCTTGAATATTGGAAGTAGCTGGGATCCCTATCTAGAGCTAGGAAAAGGACTGTTTAAAGAAAGTTGTCTTAATGGAGAACAACAATTTTTGCTAAACTTTGCCAGCAGGTGGCAAAGCCTCTAGATGGGAGGTGGCTGATCCCTGTTCCCTCTTCCGGGTCCTAATGGCGAATGGCATTGGCAGTGTGATATGGAAATCTAACTGAGCACTCTCAGCCGAGACACAGTGAGTCCCAAGTGCCTTTCCACAGTGAAGGGGGCACCACTGAAAAACAGTTCAAAATAGCTTTTGACATTTACTGCCCAGTGTGCTTAAAGGGACAAATTAATTCCATGAAGACACGATGATAGAAAGCCTGTGTATGCTTTCGACAGGATTTTGTTTGGTTTGTCCCTGTCCAAGCAACTTTCCCTTTAAAATGGAGGATATTATGTACCTCACAGAGTTGTGGTGAGAGTGACATGGAATAACCCTTGAAAGTGACCTGGTGTATACTAGTTCCTCAATAAATATTTGTTCAAAGAGTGACTGAATCAGTCAACAACCAGAAGACAAGTACACAGTTTCCCTGAAATGCCATGAATTGAACATTGCCTTGCCCAAAGAAGGGGAAATTTTAAAATTATCTTACAAGAAAGTAAAGTGGACAAAATTGTTTTATAAAATATGTATATAATAGACTCTTCCAAAATTTTGTGGTAAAAGGTGACTCACTGGAAATACTATGAGAAGAGAGTGGCTTATCAGTCCTTTTGTTTGACTGGGCTTCTTACACATCATTTTCACTACATTTCCCTTTCAACATCCTTGTAAGGTGGGTTCATTATGAAGATGAAGACTCTGAGACTTTGAGAGGTTGTTTGTTCTCACCCACACAACTAGTTACTACTTGGCAAAATTGGGATTAAGCACCCAGGTCCCCTGACCACGAGCTCCATGTTCACTTACTCCGCAAGGCTGTAGGTCTCTCTGTGGTTTTAAGAAACTGACTTTGGATACAAATTAAGTGAGTTTTAGCTATCAAGAGGAGCGTTGCTCAAGTCCTATGTCAATTCAACTGCAGAAAGAGTAGAGGAACTAAGCAGGTTGGGGCAAGAAAAGAAAAAGGAAAAGAAAGATATCTGGAGTAAGATAAGAAAGAGGAAAGAGAGAAAGATGGAGGAGAAAATAGACGGAGGAGGGAGAAGAGAGAGCCACACATCACTTTTCAGATCACTTCCTTCGAGTCTGCTGCCTTCCACATCCACAGCTCCTATGACATCTTTAGTTGCTTTTTTTGCCGTGTTCTTCCATAGAATACCATGCCTCTCATTATGGCACTTAACACACTATGCTATATTACTTGATGAACCATTCCCTTGCTATTTGGTAAGCCCCACAGAGACAGGAGATGTCTTTCATACCGTTGAGACGGGTATGCACTACACACTTACTATATGTATTTCGAATGCATTAATAAATAGGGAATAGTATCATACCTTGGACTGTTGGGAGGCCACTGAATTTTGCCCACATCTATTCTACAGGTAAAAGATCTTGAAGCTGGATCCTTGCTTGAAAGTGGATGAGAAATGGTTGGATCTTCAAGGAGTTGCTATTTAGACTTATTAAATATTTGCTATTATTAAAAAAATGTAATGTATTTTGAACAGTTAAAATGAATCGAGAGGACAAGTTCCTCTCTGTTGAGTTTTGGGTTTTTTTGTTTTGTTTTGTTTTTTAATGAGTGATCACTGATTCTACTCTGTTTCTTTATGGTAAGTTTTCAAATTACATAATTGGCCATGATTCGCATTACACCCAAATTAGAAGGTGAGTTTATCTCATAATACTGAATCTGTTTGGTAGTGGAAAGTTTATTTCTTTTTCTTCACAAATTTGATTAGGAAGCCCATTTCATTCTCCTATGATAATAATGGCTCTAATGTTCTTGATCTGTGCTAAAGGTCATTTATACCTCAAGAGCCTTTATGCGTCTTTTCTGTCTTGTTTCACTTCCTGAGTTTAAAGACTATCTTTATTAAGATATTAGGTAATTGAATAAGAAAACAGGTAAGGAAAAAAGGTCTTCCTGGGAAAAACATTTCTTTCACTGAGTTTTACATTATAACTTACAAGAAATATTTGAACTTTCTAGAACCCTAGGAGAATTCTTTAAGGGCTTCTCTCTCTCCCTACTATTTGAATCTCACTCAAGCTGGAAAATAGGCACATGTTTTTAGACCACAGAAAGTCATAAAATGCAACTCTTCAGCTTACTCTATGTGTTAATTTCTTTGAATAAATTGTACAGTACGGATCATATTATTAACATCAAACTAAAGTAGATGTTTTGTTTTTCTGAAGCTTAGAACCCATTTAAAATTCTGAGTTTTTGAGATAATAATCCCAGTTCACTTGGTGAATAGTACAGAAACGTTCCTAGTTAAGGAATGTCTTTAAATTATATGAAATTTAAAAGACAGCTATGTGGATGTGTGAGAGAGAGAGTGTGTGTGTGTGTGTGTGTGTGTGTGTGTATGTGACCTATTCTTTGACAATACTTTTTGAATTGTAAAAATTTCTTTTAATGGGCATCTTCTGATTGTGCTTGCTAATATGGAGCTCCTACATGGAGGCAGGACATTTGCTAGGCTGAGATAGGGTCTGGGACTTCCGAGAAGAAAGCAAAATTTTAACCTAGCAATTAGCATACATGATCAGAAGATGCCCATTGACAGACATTTTTACAACTCAAAACGTACTTACAGTGTTTGAACTTCAAAAAATATAAATAAATATACATTGAAAAGTGTTGTTCTATTCCCATTTATCCCATACTGACCCACTGTAGGTAACCACTTCTATTAGGTCCTGTTTTTCTATTTCTAATTTTTGCTTCAAGAAAGAGCATCTACTAACTGCTTAGTGTCAGGGATACACTAGTAACAAACACAAACAGCCCTTGGACATAACAGTCTAGAGAGAGAGGCAGGCAGTAAAAATACACACAAATAGTAGAACCATTACAAATTACAATAACTTGCTTAAATAAAATAATAGGTACTGAGAGGTCAATGGTTCTCAAACCTGAATGGGCACCAGAAGCATCTTTTTTTTTTTTTTTAAAGAATATGCTAATATATCTACATTGTAAAAATAAACTACATACTACAGAAAACTCTATAGTGAAAACACATACATTCCCCAATGCTTTTCTTCCAAAGATTAAGTTGTAATATGTACATGTATTGCTCAAGATATTTTATATATAAATTCAAACATACTTATAGATACATATATAATAGGATGTTAAAATATGACTTGTTGTCTCAGAATTTCTGCTGAGGCTCCAAAAGCCTAGAACAATAAAACAGGTGCCAAGTTCTCCCTTCATAGTAAAGCAGGATACTTGACTATCTCTATGGGATGTACTTAGGAGCCACTGTTGGCTCATTATCCATAACAAAGCTATAAAAAGAAACTTGGGGGAACAACATTTTTGGAGCATTGTTTTTCTGCTTATGGATTCCTTTCCTCACAGAGGGGAACTTGGGGGATCCTTCCTCTTCACATTAGCCCAAGTGGGAAAGGATGCTTCATGAGAATTACTGAGAGATTGTGACCTGTGTCATCTGGAGTTTGGAGGGCACAGGGATCCTGACTCACATTTGCAAAGTCAAGAGCAATAGACTCTTGAGGGACAGGGCTGAGAGAGGGCTGCAAGTGCTTATTTTCTGAGGGAAAAGAATGTGTACTGAGGGCAAACGTGGGTGGGTGGGAGAAATCCTACCAGCAATTATCTTAAAAGGATCTCATCTAAGAGGACTACTTGGAAGGGCCATGTAACCTAGATAGAAGACTGGACCCTCTGAGTCCAAAGGCTGAGAGAATGACCTAAGCAATCAGCCAGCGAAGTATCCAGAGACCAGCAGCTGGAGGTCCCCTGCCTGAAAACTCTGACCTCAAGAGAAACCCACAGGAGAAGAGCATGGCAACTGGGCAGCCACCACAGTCAGCGGGAACCAATGGCAGATTACATTTGCACCAGCCTCCTAAAGCCGTGTCCTTTCTCCCCAATCATACCTCCTTTGAACCCCAACCTTAGAAAGATCAGTAACAGCAGTACTAAGTGGGAGAGAAAGACTATTAGAGCAAGAAAGGAGGGTAGAAAATAAGCTAGTCATGTTCCTCTGTTCCTCTCCCCCATTCAAGTCTTCGAAGCCTCGAGCTAGCTATAGTCCTGGGCTTAGAGAAATGGAGAGTTATTTTAACTTTTTTACTATTTTACTTAATATTTTAAAAAACCTTTTTATTAACATCTATTTTATGTAAATTTCATACTTATAGTCCACAGACTTTTAGGGAGGGGATAGCTTTAAGTTAAATTTTTTATTGTTACTCCCAACTGGTATTGGTAAAACTGGATCTCCTCTCCAAAAAAACCCCCTGATTTTTAGCATTTGCCAATTTTGTGGTGAAACTACTCCCACTATGACCAATGTCAAGCTACCAAAGCTTTAATAACCAGTGTCAAGAATCTCTGAATAGTAGACAAATTTAAAATGTAATTGAGTTGGTGTAAGCTGGTTGAGATCGGTCTTGAATAAGCAGAGAAGAGAAAAACTATGGGATAAGTTTCTCCTAATGGAGTCTTGGGCCGGGGTTGGTGTGAGCAAGAGAACAGGCCCACAGAATCAACTCAGCAGGTAGTGATGAGAAATAATTACATACCCGTGTTAGGGTTATCCAGAGAAACAGAACCAATCAAGGCATCTCCTTGTCTCTCTTTCTCTCTCTCTATTATAAGGAATTAACTCAAACAATTATGGAGGCTGATAAGTCCCAAGATCTGCAGTCGAAAGATGGAGACCCAGGAGAGCCAATGGTACACTTCCGGTCTGAGTCCAAAGGTGTGAGAACCTAGAGAGCCGGTGGATGTAAGTTTCAATCCAAATCCAAGTCAGAAGACAATAGAAGACCCATGTCGCAGCTTGAAGACAGTCATGCAGAGAGGGAGAATTCTTTCTTACTCAACCTTTTTGTTCTAACCAGGCCTTCAGTGGATTGGATGAGACCCACACACATTAGGAAAGGCCAATCTGCTTTATTCAGTCTACTGATTCTGATGTCAATTTTATCCAGAAACACTCTCATGGACGCATCAGAAATAATGTATAACCAAATATCTGGGCACCTCTATGGCTATTCAAAGTTGACACACAAAATTAACCGTTACAATCTTTTTATTATTGAACTCAGCTTACTGAGTTTAAATATCTATGGAACAGGATATTAAAAGTGACATCCTGAATGTTGGCTAAAGCTGAAAGCTGAAAACAATAAAAGGTAAGTATTCCCATATTCTAAAGAGAATTACTAAATTTATCTCCTCTTTTTGCGTGGTGAATGAACTTGTCTCCCCAAGTAGCAGGATTTATCTCCAGCATATAGAAGAGAAAATTATAATTTAGAAAGATCGATTTTCTAAAGAAATTTATAGCAGCAGAAAATATTTTGACTTTTTTTTTTTCCCAGAGAGAAAAAGAGGGTGATTCTTTTCTCAGCAAAATAACAGTCTCTAAGTCAAGAAACACTTGTAGAAATTGGGTGGGCATGTATTGGAATTGACTGGCCTGAAGATTTATGTGCTGAAGTAGTCATGGGCCTTGACCAGATCATTAGATGTGACCTCAACGCATGTTCCCTAGTGGTTGGGAGTCTACATTTCAGTAGGGATTAGTGATTGCTTCCTACCTTGAAAATTCAGAAAGTGGGAAGCTAGTAGGTTGAGGAAAGAAGGCCACTGTTGGATAAACTGCCTATTGGCAGGGAAATAAAACATGTCATTTCCTGAAGATAATGGGGCATTTGGGATGGTGGTAGGTCTGAGCTGTCTTAAAAGGAGCCTATCCCAGAGGGCTGCCTGCTGGGCCATGGCATTCCAACTAAAAGGGGCTCTTGTGTAATTTTTAATGACAGTAAACGAATGTGCCCCTGCCTGAAGATCTTGATGCATGAGAGCTAGGATTTGGCTTAGGATATGTGCTTTTAAAAGACTTTCCCACTTATGTCTAATATTGGGCCAAATTTAGGATCCACCAGATTAGTAGATAGTAACCCATCTGAACATCCCTCTACAACTACCTGCCTAAATATCCTTATCCCTGCCTCTCTACAAAAATAAACAATCTAGAAATAGCGCACTTTTCAAGCTTCTTGGAAACCACATATATAAGAATGCAAATGAGAATATACATGCAATTATAGACATGAATTTTTATTCCCCTTACTGCTCAAACAAGTGCATACTCTGTTACTTCCAAATATAATCTTTTTCTTTAGTATATTGCTGTTACATTGCTGTCTGCCCAGGAACTGACAATCATTACTCAGAGAAGTTTTAAGTGTGCTCAGTTCCACCCTGTTTTAGAAATTAGAGGGATTGAAATCTAATAAAATATATTTGTTTTCTGATATTTTCCTTTTAAGCTGTAAATCGATTTTGCTCTAATGTTTCAGCATCTTCTATAATTTTCTGCAATCTCAGTTCAACTCACACAGAAATCATGTGGTAAAGCAGAAGACAACACGTAAATGGTGTACATATATTATATACTTTTGTCAGGGAAACAAGTTTTTGCTGCTGGTGCGCTTTCTTGTTTGTTTTAAGGTGTAATTCCTTCAAGTATTTCAAAATATCACTTGCACTGTAAAGAGAATGGCAGTGGGGTTTAGCAGAGCGAGCTGTTACAGATGGGAATAATCCCCTCTGGCCCGAGCACACATCTGCACCGAAGCCAGCTCAGCTCGGACGGCTGTCTGGAGAGCTGAGCTTCATTAGGTGCTTTGGGTTGAATGTAATTCCTTGTCTTGCTTTTCCTTATTACCATTTTGAGACACTGCCCAGGGAAATGGCCAAGATCTATGCTCATAGGACACATGGCTGGCGTCAGGAATTTATTTATTAGCTTTGATTTCAAATCTATTTTAAAGGTCTATCTCTGAAAATTTGGAGGAAGTGAGGAGCTTTCCTAGAGTTTAGCCCATGGAACTGCCCTGCCCAGAGACCTCCTGCAAGACTTTCTGGAACTGTACGAGTCTGGCTACAAGTTGCATCCTTGAATATCTCCAAAAAGAAATCAAGGAACCAAAATCATCAAAACACACATAGCTCTATATTCCTTCTTTTGAATAAGGGAACGTCTTAGTTCTTTTTTGTTGTTGTTTTTTTACACGCAGAGATCTATCAGATAATGATCCCCTTCCCTTATTTCCACACGCAATCCTTTCCCTTCTGTCTTAATACAAATTTCCGGCCAGCTGACACTGTTCTCCTCATTTCTTCCCCCTTAGATTCCTAATATGGTGTCATGATTTCCCAAACAGACCAACATCATAAAAGATTCCACAGATTTCCCAATTTGGGGGACAGTGACACATATTCACACCCAGACCACACCCAGTTCAGAATATGCCGATCATATGTGGATGCGGCAGAATTATTGACGTTCACATTTTGTACTGGAACAAAAATTATTTGAATGTGCTCATATTCTTAATTTCACTATAAGAAAACTTAGCCCTTGGCATTCTGGAGTTAATTTACTACATATATTGTTCCCATCATTAAGGATAATATGATTGACCTACTGCAAGCGTTTGGATGGACAGACTGGCAGGTTTAGCCAAATGGCCTTTTCTATTTTCTACTGGCAAAACACTCTCCAAGTCTCAGAAAGCCAGAGACTAAATAGGATTTCAAAAATGAAGCTTTGTTATGCAAACCCTATGTAACACTGGCCCCAACACAGGGAAGTAGATATTAGCCTATTTAGAATATTGCCATCCAGTGTCCAAAAGATATATTACAGTTTTAACTTACCACACGACACAAGACCAAATGGATTACCACTTTCCCGAAGATGTACAAAGCTAAGTGCCCTCAGAGTATGAAGTACCACTCTATGGCCTACTTTGCACTCAGAAATTAGTACAGAAATGAGAAGTGCTCGTCTGTGGCCTTGGGCACGAAGAGCTGACAAAGCTAAGGGTTAGGCTACAGACGGCAGAGATTACTACCTCTAAGTTTCCTGAGCTTTCCTGGATATCATTTTCTTCAAATTTTGTGAGTATTAGAGGACAGAATATGCAAACATACTCGAAAACAGTGCCTGCACATAGTAGGTATTCTGTAAATAGTAATGGCTCTTCCTTTTGCCAAGTAAAAATCTATAGAAGCCACTCTAAGGGGGTGGTACAAAGGCCACTTTCATCTGCCTTGTTTTATGTATTAATGACATGTTTGGGCAAAATTTTAGAAAACATTTTATTTTATTTTTTGAGAGAAAGAGGGAGAGAGAGAGGAGGCGGGTGGGAGGGGGGAGCAGAGGGAGAGGGAGAGAGAAAATCTAAAGCAGTCTCCACACCCAGCACAGAGCCCAACGCGGGGCTCAAACTCACAACTCTGAGATCAACCTGAGCTGAAATCAAGAGTTGGATGTTCAACGGACTGAGCCACCCAGGTGCCCGTAGGGGACATTTTAAATGAACCTTCATAATTAATTATAAAGTTTTAAGCTCTTGGAAAACTTCAGGCTACTGAAGACACTGGGCTAATACGTGTGCGTCAACACAATAAAACATGCTTTTTCCCCATGTCCACCATGAGCTCTGCACCATGTTCAGCAGGTTTGACATTGTTTCATGGATACCACACCATCCCTCTCCCAGTTTCCCAGGCTAGAGGTCACTGGGGCATCTACAGTTTCTTCCTCCCTCATTCCCAACAGGTCTCTAAATCATGTTAATCCTAATTCCAAAATACTGCTCCCATTGGTTCCTTCCTTCCAGGCCTCTGTCACTGCCTTATGACTCTTGCAGGATTCTCGCAGCTGCCTCCTAGGTGACTCCCCTGCCTCTCATCTCTCCAGTTCAGTTTATCCACCACATTGAGTGATCCAATCACATCCCTGCAGAAGCTTAAACACTAACCAAGCCTCTCTTTTTCTCTCTCCAACCCCATGTGATCTAATCTAAAAACGAAAATGTCCTTTCTCCCATTTTATCTTACCTCAATCTTATTGATAGTTCTCCTGGGTTTGTCAAAAACAGAACACAAACACATGGGTAGAGCGCATGAGACCGTTTGTGATCCGACTTATGTTTGCCTCTCCTTCCTTAGGTCTTGCCATTCACATCCTACTTCAGACAGTGTGTGCCAGCAGGTTTGATCCCTTAGAGTTCCTCAGACACGTCCTGTCCTCTCTCTAATCCATCTATTGTAGATGCCTCGCCTTTGCCCGGTTATTTCCTTCTTTAGGACTTAGCTATCCCCTCAGCCAGCAAGCCTCATAGAGGCTTCTTCTTTAGGCGATCAAGTAATCTTGTGAAAACTTCTGTCATACTCTTTATCCACTTAATTAAAATCATTTATCTTCTACTATGATATTCTCAGTTCTCAGAAATTCTTGGAAGTTCTGAGAGGCAGGTCAGTTTCCCATAAGTCAGTTCACTGGACACAAATCATCAAAAACCAGTTAGCTCCTTGGTGACTTAACCAAGTTTGAATTGCCTTAGAACTTCAGCTTCTTGAGGGCAAAGCTTTATATTTTTAATTTTGGTGTGCCCAATTCCTAGTCTATGCCCAGAGCAGACATTCAATAAATGTTGTCCCCAATACAATTTAATTACTACTCCCTTTATGTCTCCCAGTGTTTTAGTTCCAACAATAGTGATTTTTTTTTCATGAAAATACCATTTTCCAGCAGTTCCATTTTAGAAGTAGAGTCAATATTCTTTAAGAATAATGCAGATATTTTGCATGTCAAGAAGCAGTTCTCTTTTCTAAAAATATTGAGCCAGTTTCCTTATCCTTTTTCTTTTTATATGATTCCTACTTCAGCCCATACAATTTGCATTTTCTTTGGCTAAAAAGTCCCACAGCCCAGGAGGGCATTCTGAGGACTTTCATGTGGTTATCATTTCTGGGAAAATCATTCCCCTGTCATACATATGTTTGGCACATTTGTCTTACTCTGTCTGCCTAAGGCTCTGGGATGACATTGTTTAGAGACAACAAAGTTGTCATTTTCAAAATAAGGAAAATAAGCAAATCAGAGAATGGAGAAACAAACATTGGAACATCCTTAAAGAATCATATCAACCATAGGGAAATTGTTCAGACTACAAGTATGTTCATGGTCTAAAGATTATCTACAAGATTTATTGCATTATATGTTTTGGATAGACCCAGACAATACTGTTGCATCAGAAGATTTTTATTATAGCTGCCTTTTCAAGACCATAATATGACATTTACTCTTTAGTACCATAAAGATAATTCAATAAAATTGGTTTTAAAAATCTGAAGTGTTCCTTTTAAAACAGATCAGATATATTATACCAGGTCTTCTTTAAACTGGTCAAGAGGAGATGACATAAAATTACTGTGTTTTTTACACTTATTTATGTATTCATTCTTTCATTGTTCCTTTGGTTCAACAGAAGAATTCTTGGTATTTATTTAGTGCAATGACCTGAAATCAGAGTATCAGGGATTCAAAGATAAAAGTCAAGATTGTGCTTGAGGGCCCCTGGGTGGCTCAGACGTTAAGCAGGTCTGCTTTCAGCTCAGGTCATGATCCCAGGGTCCTGGGATCAGAGTCCCGCATCGGGCTCTCTGCTTAGCGGGGAGCCTGATTCTCTCTCCCTCTCCCACTCCCGCTGCTTTTGTTGCCTCTCTAGCTGTCTCTCTCTGTCAAATAAATAAATAAAATCTTAAAAAAAAGATTGTTCTTGGGGCGCCTGGGTGGCTCAGTTGGTTAAGCGACTGCCTTTGGCTCAGGTCATGATCTCAGGGTCCTGGGATCGAGCCCCGCATCGGGCTCCCTGCTCGGCGGGAAGCCTGCTTCTCCCTCTCCCACTCCCCTTGCTTGTGTTCCCTCTCTCGCTGTCTCTCTCTCTGTCAAATAAATAAATAAAATCTTTAAAAAAAAAAGATTGTTCTTGAAAAGTTCATAGATGTAATAAGGACAAAGTAACATTTTTGCATAAAGAAGACAGAAATTAAAACAAAATTAAGAGATATATACAATGGTAAATAAAGCACAGAAGAGAAAAATGATTCATTTCCAGCTAGAGAAATCAGGGAGGGACACTTGGAGGAGATGGCAATGGATTTCAAATTTGAGGGACAACCAGAATTTTAGTAAGTGGTGATGAAGAGGAAGCATATTTCAGACAAAAGATGAGCAAAGGCACAATGGTGGGAAAGTAAAGAACTGATATGGGGAATGGCTTATAGACATTTCTCTGGTGTGTAAGGGTGAAGGGAAATAGTGGAAGATGTCTGCAATGAAATTATAAAGTCTTGTGTATGTAAGATAGAGGCATCTGATTTATACTTGGCAGGTAACAGGGTGCTACAAAGTCTTGAGTGGGAATAAGGCAGTAGGGATGTTCTTAAATTGATTAACCTAACAGTGCATGAGTATTCATTTTCAGTTGTTGCTACACCAAATTACCACAAACTGAGCAGCTTAAAACAATACAAATTTATTTTTATTTTTTTAAAACATTTTTTTAAAGATTTTATTTATTTATTTGACAGAGAGAGAGAGACAGCGAGAGAGGGAACACAAGCAGGGGGAGTGGGAGAGGGAGAAGCAGTCTCCCCGCGGAGCAGGGAGCCCGATGTGGGGCTCGATCCCAGGACCCTGGGATCATGACCTGAGCCGAAGGCAGACACTTAACTGACTGAGCCACCCAGGTGCCCCACAATACAAATTTATTATCTTACAGTTCTGTAAGTCAGAAGTTGAGGCAGGTGTTGCTGGACTAAAATCAAAGAGTAGGTAAGACTATGTTCCTTTCCAGAGGCAGCACAGGAGAATGCTACCCTGCCCTTTCCTTGCCTTTTCCAGCTTCTAGAGGCTGCTTACATTCCTTGTCTCATGGCCCCCTTGTTCCATCTTCAAAACTAGCAGTCTTATGTCCTTCTGATCCTTTTCGTTCAGTGGCATTGTCTTTGGATCACGTGAGAAAAAATTCCTTTGATTTTCCAAATCTATGCTTAGGTTGGGCTGACCTGAATAATCCATGATAATCTCCCCATCTCAAGGTCCTAAACCTTAATCACATCTGCAAAGCCCCCTTTTGCCATGGACGGTGACACAGCCGCAGGCTCTGAGGATTAGGACATGAACATCTTTGGAGGCCTGGAGTCTGTCTTCCACAATGTAGACGGATCGAAGCCAGGAGGAGGCTTGTCCTGAGTAACGGATGAGGTTGCATTTGATCTACCCTACATAAGGGACAGTATAGAACTGAGCTAGGGCACTGGTAGTGAGAATGTCAACATGGGGTTAATACAGGAGACAAAGAAAAGGTTGATACAGAGATTGGAGGTCTTTTTTTTTTAGATTTATTTATTTATTTGAGAGAGAGAGAGAGAGAGGAACAGCATTAGAGGGGAGAGGGTCAGAGGGAGAAGCAGGCTCCCTGCTGAGCCGGGAGCCCGATGCGGGACTCAATCCCAGGACTCTGGGATCATGACCTGAGCCGAAGGCAGTTGCCCAACCAACTGAGCCACCCAGGCGCCCCGAGATTGGAGGTCTTTGAAATTAAGTTGAAGTTCCTGGGTACTGAAGGATATCAGCAGGAGTAGAAATGTCAGGAGAAGGACAAGGTTAAGAAAGAAAAATTATGTTTTTTGGGTGTTGAGTTCAAGACATACAGATGGCTCACAGACACATGAAAGAATATTCATCATCATCAGCCATCAGGGAAATCCAAATCAAAACCACACTGAGATACCACCTTACACCAGTTAGATTGGCAAAAATGGACAGGGAAAGAAACAACAAATGTTGGAGAGGTTGTGGAGAAAGGGGAACCCTCTTACACTGTTGGCGGGAATGCAAGTTGGTACAGCCACTTTGGAAAACAGTGTGGAGGTTCCTCAAAAATTTAAAAATAGAGCTACTCTATGACCCAGCAATTGCACTCCTGGGTATTTATCCCAAAGACACAGATGTAGTGAAAAGAAGGGCCATATGCACCCCAATGTTCATAGCAGCAATGTCCGCAATAGCCAAACTGTGGAAAGAGCCAAGATGGCCTTCAACAGATGAATGGATAAAGAAGATGTGGTCCATATATACAATGGAATATTACTCAGCCATCAGAAAGGATGAATACCCAACTTTTACATCAACATGGATGGGACTGGAGGAGATTATGCTAAGTGAAATAAGTCAAGCAGAGAAAGTCAATTATCATATGGTTTCACTTATTTGTGGAACATAAGGAATACCATGGAAGACATTAGGAGAAGGAAGGGAAAAATGGGGGGGGAATTGGAGGGAGAGATGAACCATGAGAGACTATGGACCTGAGAAACAAACAGGGTTTTAGAGGGGAGGAGGGAGGGGGGATTGGTTAGCCCGGTGATGGGTATTAAAGAGGGCACGTACTGCATGGAGCACTGGGTGTTATACGAAAACAATGGATCGTGGATCACCACATCAAAAACTAATGATGTATTGTATGGTGACTAACATAACATAATAAAATTAAAAAAAAAAAAGAAAGAAAAATTATGAATTCCATTTTGAATCTGTTGAGCTTGATGTGCTAGTGAATTATTTAGGCAGAAAAATTCAACGGGCAGTTGAAAACATGCATCTGAATCTTGGGCGACAGGTTGAGGCCTAGAAATATTATAGTAAAGATGTAGGCTCCTGTGTCCCAGGACTGCATATACTCCTGTTGACTATATGATACATCAACTTAGATAAGACATCCTTACATAATGTTTATTATAAAAATAAAAAACAGATTGCATCTTGTCAAGTGAGTACAATTAAAGAAGCAAAATTGGTAGTCCCCATATCAAATTATAATTTATAATATACTCTTATTTTATGTTGTCAGCTCTCACACTGAAATGTAAGAATATGGCTTGGCATTTAATATTTTTGCCCTAAATTTCATTATGTTTAGTAAATTTCTTTGGCATTTTTAAAAAAGTAGTTACATTTATTTCAAAGAAACATTTCAAAATATCAAAGATTATTATCACAGTCTAAGATCAGGGTATTGAGGTTTGCCTCTCAAAATGCTAACAGTTGAGATAGGATCATCTGAATTTAATTTTGGGGTTTAGCCACCTCTTTCCTGGCCTTTTGCCTGTGTTGTTCTGCCATTGCTTACTGATGTTCCACTGAAGTTAACAGAACATCAGGACATGTTTAAATTGGGCAATTGGAAGAACTCTGCACTTGGGGGCGTTTTTGAATTGTTCAGTAACCATAAAGAAGACATTAACGCTAGGGAAAGAATGTATTGTTTGAAGATGACTTTAACCTTATAAATATTTTCTCTTTTTTCAATATTTTATTGCAAGGGATTGTTTTGGATATTATAGGAGTTTATGGGTATTATTATCCCTATTTTTCATGTAAGGAAACTGAAGCTCAGAAAATTAAATTGTGATTTACTCAAAAAAATTCCGCTAAAATGGCGCACAAAGGCAGGTCTCTTGAGTCCCCAGTCATTGCTTTATATATTATACTATAGTTGTCTCTCAATCTTAAAAGCATGGTTTAAAATTAGAGAATGATGCTGTTCCTGGCTGTTTCCTTTGTCTGTTGTCTTCCTCACTGGAAGGTAAGATCCCTGGGGATAGGGGCTTTGAGTGTATTCTTTGCTGCTTCCCTACCAGGGCCTAAGAAGATTGCCTGGCATGTAATAGGTGCTTAATAAGTATTTGTTTCCATTTCTCTAGGAACTCACATTAGGTGGCACTTTCAGAAGCAGGCTTTCAGGTGCTATGAGCTGCATACTGACTCTCATCAAAGGGATAATTAGAAGAGTGCTCACAGGGATGCCTGGGTGGCTCAGATGGTTAAGCGTCTGCCTTCGGCTCGGGTCATGATCCCAGGGTCCTGGGATCGAGCCCCGCATCGGGCTCCCTGCTCAAGTGGGGAGCCTGCTTCTCCCTCTCCCTCTGCCATCCTCTCCACTTGTGCTCTCTGGCTCTATCTCTCTGTCAAATAAATAAATAAAATCTTTTTTAAAAAAAAAAAAAAAGAAGAGTGCTCACAAACCGGTCCTAAGCCCATACGAGTGAGAGGCCCTGGTACAACACTCTAAACTGACTTTAGCCAGAGAATTATGAAAGAGCTGCACAACCGAAAAGGGGCTCAGCATAGGTAAACAAGTTAGGTGAATTGCAGGGGGTAGAATATCAGAAGATGAAGTTGGATTTTCTAAGGCTGTTTCTGCAATGCATGGGCATCTCTGGTGTGGGAGAATGAAGACATACCTTCTTGCTTGTGTTATAGCTACGGTTGAGCAGAGTTATGGTGAGCAATAACAGTTGCAGAATAATTTGGAAAATGTGCCTTTAGGTACAGGCATCCAAAATCATAAGTTTTTATTACTTACATTTCACCTCTTGAAGTTTTTTATTTGCTTGATCTGCCTCCCCTACTTCCCCAGTGTATATCTGACTTTCTAAGTTTTCAGCTTCCTTAGTACACTTTTGAACTTACACTGGAATTTCTCATCATTATAACAGTTAATCCTTCTTAGAGTGATAATTTGAAAGAAACAGTGACCGATTTAAAAATAATTGGCAAATTAAAAACTAAAAATTTGTTTTATAAGTTCACTGATCTTTTAACTCTGACCTGTGGTTATAACTTGCATAGTAAGTGCATTTTCTTTTTCATTTTTATATGCCAGTTATGGAATAAATAAACTGCCAAGAAAAAAAGCAGAAATTATTTTTCACTTTTAAATATTACTTATTACATAATCAGATTAGCAAACACCTACTTATTTGATTTCCTGGAAGAAGTAACCACAATATATTACTGGCTGCATGTTTATATTTCTTAAGCAGGAAATTATTTCTGAGAAAAGGAAATCTTTTCAAATGTTGGGTTTTCTTGTTGTTGTTAAAAGCCATTTCAAAATTAAATGAAATATTATCCTTCCTTAGAAATTGACAGTTGTGATCTGCAAAAAATATATATTATTATAACAAGAATCATCAGTGACAAGGATTGGGAGAGCCAAAAGGAAGATTCAAAAGCTGGTAGTATCCACTGATCCATTTTCCAAAGTGTATGAAGCGAGCAAATGAAATGTTAGAGAAATCAAGGATCCAAACTAACCAGGTATAGAGAAATAAAAGTAAAGCCAAGACTGAATAAAAAGTAACATCACAGTGACCAGGTACCCACTTCTCATGCGTGTTTTGATAGGCTTCTGGAGGCTGAAACCCACCAATGAGAAGACATTGCTTGATTGTTTTATGTTTATTTGCTGATCATCCTTAACTGATAAATAGTTTCCTTGTTATTATGCAAGTAAAGTACAATTTAAAGTCTTCAAGGAGGCTGGTATGAAATGCTTTCAGACCAAGAGGACCTGATGCAGTTTTTCTAACCCCACCAACACTAAAATACTAAATCTTACATAGTTTGGAGGCAACCTCTACTAATCAAAGTCTGAAGAAGTGGATTGAGAAGCATAATTTGTTATCAAAAGCAAACTTGTCAAACTGAAGGAAGACATGGAGGCCGTACATGCATCCACCATTATGGCCTTACTATACAAAAGCCTGACTTATACCAGTAGTTCTCAGTTGTGACAATTTTGCCCACCACGTGATTTTGGGCAATGTGTGCAGACATTTTCATTTGTCATAATGTGGAGGAATTTCTACTAGCTAGAGGCCAGGGATATTGCTGAACATTCTACAATTCACTGGATACCGGCCCCCCACCCCCAACAACAGCAGCAAAGAATTATCCAGCCCAAAACATCAATAGTGCTGATATTGAGAAGCCCTGGTCTAGACTAACTAGAGAGTTGGACAAGAGTCTCTCGGGGTGCCTGGGTGGCTCGGTCAGTTGGGTGGCTGCCTTCGGCTCTGATCGTGGTCCCGGGGTCCTGGGATCGAGCCTCAGGTCGGGCTTCCTGCTCAGGGAGGAGCCTGCTTCTCCCTCTCCCTCTACTGCTCTCCCTGCTTGTGCTCTTGCTCTCTCTCAGTTAAATAAATAAAATATTTTTAAAAAAAGGGTCTCTCTACTGCGTTGTCCTCTCCTTCCCCACCTTTATTTTAAAAATAATGTCATCATTTGTCCAAATAAAGTATTTCTTGAAACCGAAAGCTGAAAATGCACAAGAATCTTGTAAGTTCACTAATTCTGGCTTCTATTGCCCTTTGAGATGGCCCCTAAGGTTTTTACATGTAACTTCAAGATTCTGAAGAATACAATTTAAAAAGCACTGCTCTCTGAGATGGGTACCATTATTCTTATTCCTAAGTAACTGGAAAAGAAGAGGGGCTCCTTGTAGTGGTATGTATGTGTGTTTCAGGTACAATACCCTTGGGCAGAGATAGGAATCATTTTGGCAAAATTGCCTGCCAGGAATAACAACTGTCATGATATCCTTTGGTGTTGGACATCATGAGCATAGGGGAAAGTCCCACCTCAGTCCAGGAGAGTTACACTATATACATGATTTCTAAGGAGAGCTGTGCGCATTCTACTGTGGTTGAGGAAAAAGTGGGAGCAGAAAATCCAAGCAACATCCAAATGCAGAATGAGTGGAGACAATAGACATTTCACCCTCTCTGGTAGCAAGCACAAGGTTTAGATAGATTTACTACATTGGAGAACTAATTTAAGAAGCTAAAATTTATTATTTACTATGTGACAGGTATTATTTTAAATGCTTACCTTAATTGCATATTTAATCCTTATATGCTCTTGAAGTTTGAACGATTATATTAAAGATAATGTAAAAAAAAATCATTGTGTCAACTGTAAAAAAAAAATGGAATGAAGCTGAACTTGTCCTAAAAGATATTAAAAGCTATAAGAAAAAAAAATTAAAGCATGTGGTGACCCAGCAATGCATAATATAGAGACACTAGAAATAAACTAAAAAAAGGAGTGAATTTATTATGATAAATTTGGGATTTAAAATTAGTCAAGAAAAAATGGATTATTTTGAAAAATACTGGGACAAATTAATAGTTATTTGAGAAAAAATTGTTAAATTCCTTTATCATTCTTTATATCAAAATAAATCTCAAGTGAACAATAATCTACATCTAAAAATGACAGCAAAAGTATCAGAAGAAAAATTTAAAAGTAATTACCATCTTGAACTGGGGAAGTCTTTCTGTCATGAAATACAACAGCTATTAGTAAAAGCACAATTGAACTTGACTACTTAAAAATTAAATCCTTTTGCACAACCATAGAAAATCAAATAACAATAAACTGAGAAAAACATTTGCATCACATATTTCAGGAAAAAAAAATCCCAGTATATCCCAAACTTTTCCAAATCAATTAGAAAATAAAGAATGTTAAAAAATATAAAGAACATCAAACTAAAAAATAGACAATGACACAAAAGGATAATTAAGGTATTTGATAAATATATAAAGATATGTGCACACTCACTTATAATTAAAGAAATACAACCTAAAACAGCAGTGGAGTGCAAATATTTACCTATTAGAGAAACAGATAATTAAAAGATTGCTAATATCTATTATCAATGGGGGGAAAGATGCACCTTCATATTCACCTTATGGCTACGAACTGGTGCAACATTTTGGAATGGCAATTTGATAATATCTCTCAACATTTAAACAAACACACCTGCCTTTTGATCCAGCAGTTCCATGTTCAGGAATTTCTAAGTGGAAGAAAATGTTAAGAAAATCATAGTCTGTGACAACAAATACTTTAACATCATCAATACCAGAGTGGTTGAAAACATTATGGTACATCCATACACTGGAAGAGCATGTAGTTCTTCGGAAGACTGAAATATGTTCATGTTCATCAGGTCTTTGTTTTGTTTAAATGCCTAAAACAACAGGCACCCAGGTGGCTTTGGGTCTCCAAATATTTGTTGAAGTGAGTGGATGACCCTATTCTAAGTGTGGAACAATGGGAAACCATATGTATCGATGATACCAGATATTAAAAAAAAAAAAAGCCACGCACGCTCTCATGCACGCGCTCACGCACACAGTTTTTTAGAGAGACAAACTGTCAGCAGTGATATCTTTTCTGCAGTGGAAGAAGTATCAGGAAGCGGGACTGGATCTAGGGTCAGGTGAAAAGGTAGCTAGGGTACAAATTTGAGGAAGTGGCCTGAGATTGTCTCCTTAAATTGTGTGTCCTAGGGATCTCATTTGTCTCACCCTAGCCTTGACCTGTGAGAAAAGAACTTTACTTGCATCTATTTTTCAATTCTACTTGAATCATTTGCTATGAGACTGTAAACGTAATTTTGGAATTAACAAGAAGAATAAGCAAGGGAAACATTACTTGATAAAACTAGAATTCAAGAATAAGGATTTCATGGTATAACAGGACTGATGGTGACACTGAAGCATTTTAAACATAGAACCAAGAATTATTGTCATAAATGTTGCTACAAAATTACTTTAATTTTCAATGAATATTATTGAAAGAGAGGATATATTAAAAATGACAATAACCCAGGTTTATGCCACCAGATTACATTAATAAACACTGAAAAAATGTTGGAAGTGGTAATAAGATGGGCACTCGTTTATCAGACAAATAAAAACAGAAAGAAAGCGAAGTTGATATTTTAAATTTCAGGAAAAGAGTAGGATTCAAGTTAAAAAAAAAAAAAGGAAATCGAAGGTTCTTTTCTTTTAGTACAGGTACAGCCCATGCTGATAATGCCCATGAAAATAGCAAAAGAAGAGTTTCAAAATCAATTAAGCAAAAATTGTTAAATTTACAAGGAGTATTAAACACTGCTTAGGGTAAAAAACTTGGCCATATCTCTGTTAGCCTTTGATGCGCCAAAACACATACATTCATACATATGTGCATATGTACATGCATTTATGTATAAAACAAGAGATACAGGTATTTGGATAATATGTTATTAAAGTTGAAATACACATTAAAACAAACAATATGCAGTTTTTTTCAACCATCTGTGGAACATTAAATTAAAAAAATAAAGCTAACGTAAGCTAAGTTATAAGAAAATATTAATAAAATCCCCAAAGTGGGGATTGTAAAGGCAAGGTTCTTTGGCAACAATGCAACAAAATTAGAAATCATTCTCACAAGCATAGATAAAAGTAATTAGGATTACTTTGAAATTAAAACAAAAACCAACTAAAATTTTGGGCTAAAGGCATATGCAGATAAAGCAAGTATGGAGTATTTATAAAATAAAATGAGAATAGTAATTCTCAGAATTTGTCAGTTGTGGCCAATGGTGTTCTCAGAAAGAATATTTTGTGTTAAATGGTTTAATTATTTTTATAAAGCAGAAATAAAAATAATGACTAATTACATTTCAAAAAGTTTGGGGAAAACAATAAAAAAGCCATGAAGAAGGATATGATGAAAAATAAAAATAGAAACAAAATTAATTCAAAACAGAATCTGAATCTATTCAAAAGCAAAATGGTAGGCCCTTTAAAACCAAATCTCTTATAAATATAATTAAGAGAAAAGGTATGAGACAAATTAAAAAAAATAGGAATTACACATTTAATATCACAAAAAGTACAGAGGGAATGTATTACAACAGATATTATGTACCAGTCTATGAGAATGTATTAAAAGATCTCAATGAAGTAGATTATTTTTCTGAGAAAAATTTAACATTCAAAATTGGCTCAAGAAATAGAAAACATTAATTTCTCTAATAAAAAGATAATCAAAATTTTTTCTTCTGAAAAGCTTTGAGCCATGTGGTTTTACTGTTGAGAGTTATCTTTAATAAAAAGTTAATCCAAATTTTCACATAAAAACTTTTCTGAAATATGGAGAAATCCAACTTCACTTTGATTTTTTTTAAAAGAATCTGTTAAAGATAGTATTTAAAAACAACTATATACTTTAAGAGAATAAAGGGAGAAGCTACAGACTGGGAAGAAATATATGCAAAACACATATCTGATCAAGGTATCAAAAGTCCAGTTAAGAGGTGGGCAAAATATCGGAACAGATACTTTACCAAAAAAGCATATGAAAAGATGCTCAACATCATATGTTGTTAGGAAATTTCAGATTAAAACAACAATAAGAGAGCACTTGAAAGCATTCTCATAAATAGAATCACAAAAATCTCAAATAACATCTGAGCAAACCAATTTGGACAATTGATTAAAGAAACTGCTCAAGAAGCAAATTTACCTGGAATGTATATCAAAATTTATACATGTACCATATCATCTAACTTGATTTTATTTATAATAATTTCCATTGATGGCAAAACTGCATTTGGAAGGAAACATTGACTTCCATTCCTAGTCAGGTCTCAAAACAAATTTGGGAATAGTAGCATAGTTCCATCTAATATTAAAATATGAATATTAAATCAAGTCAACATCATACTTAATGGTTTTTAACAATGTGTAATATAGTACTAGAGATTTCACAGTAGAGATTTCTTCCCAGCTCATGATAATCCCTCTTTCTCTAGAAACAGCCCTGAGACACAGGGATGGACCTTTAGGTGTTATGACTCCCTTCTGACCTTGACCACTGCTGATTGATCCAGAGATGGGCACCTGACCCTCGTGTGGCTGATTAAGTTTCCTCTCCTGACAGAGACTGGGAAGGAGTTGGAACCCAGCTTTATTACTGGTAGTGTTTACCAGAGAGGCTCCCAGAATTCCTCTTTATTTTTTCTCTCCTGAGTCTTGGTTTTCAACTCTTCCTTGGATTCTAGTACCTTCCTCTTCCTGTTTAAATGTGTGAGACGTTTTTGTGTGTGTGGCTTGCAAACAATAACAAAAAACCTCAAGTAACATAGGTGTTTCGTGGTGAAAATGGGGAGATGTTGATCAGTGGATAATTTGGGAACTTAGCTTAAACAAACAAACTCAATCACAGAAATTTTTTTTTTGGCAGATACTTTTTTTTTTTTAACATTTTATTTATTTATTTGACAGAGAGCAAGAGTGAGAGAGCACAAGGAGGGGGAGCAGCAGGCTCCCCGCTGAGCGGAGAGCCCAACGTGGGGCTCGATCCCAGGATCCTGAAATCAGGACCTGAGCCGACGGCAGATGGTTAACCACCAAGCCACCCAGGCACCCTTAGCAGATCCTTTTAAAAGAGTAGTATGCTATAGAACATACTTTGGAAAATACTTCCCAAGTGGTATTCCCAATAAATCAGCAGCAGCATCGCCTGACAGTATGATTCCAGAAAGTCTTGGCCAATTCATGTAGTTATCTGTGACAATCTACTGTCATAGCTGAGGGGAAAATCCATTCACAACAGCGGTTACAGCAACAGGAACAACAATAAAAACATAAGATCCTTTAGATTCCTTCTTATTCCAAGCTGATGAATTCCTCGAGGGAAGCCCTTATTCATTATTATGCCCCTAAAAAAGTATCTGGCTCACAATAGGTCCTTCATAAATAAATGGGTATACATTTCCTTTTAATTTCCTTGAGATTAAGAAAGTTTATGGTGATTGTCTATTGTTTAAAACATATTACCCTGGGAGCTACAATAACATTCAAGAGGTTGGTCATATGTCAGGTAGTTTTGATTATGTAATTGTTTATCCCAGAAAATTGTATTAGAAAACAGGAAGCACACAAAGAGAATATTCATCAGTCACATTGCTGTTTTTTCTTCTGTTGTCACCATTAGTGAAAAGGGGAGAAATGAATTGCTGCTCCATGCCTGAGTCCCTGGGTGAGCATCCCAGACTTCTCCCTTTCCTCTCTCCTACACTCTCCTTCTGCTCCATTCAACAGGATGCATTGCTGTGTTCCCAAATTACCTGCTTTTCTGAAGATCCTCATTCATTTGCAAGATTATCTTGGTTGCTGTAATTGTGGGAAACAAAGTTCTGTACAGCCTGACCGCGTTAGATTTTAAATTTCAGTGGCGGCTTTAGCTCCTGAGTAAAGCTGAGTCAAGCATCTCTTCTCTGGGATTCCGGAATTAGGAAAGAGAGAAGGGAGGGAAGGAATGAGGGCAGGGAAAGGAGACAGGGAGAGAGAGAGGAGGGAGAGAGAGAGAGGGGGAGAGAGAAGTAGGAAGGAAGGAAGGAAGGAAGGAAGGAAGGAAGGAAGGAAGGAAGGTAGGTAGGTGTGTGTGTCTGTCTGCCTGCTGAAATAGAAAGGCTGTTCTGTTGGAACAGAATAATGATGTGCAGAGAGCAACATACTCATGAGATAGAGCAGGGGTTCCAATAGTATTCAAGTGTTTGATTACGATTATATGATTATTCCCGGGATGCAGACATACTCCTTTCTTTAGTTCTGGGAGACACCTCCATGTTTTTTAATAAAGGTTCAAATTGGATTTCTGTCACTTGTGAGCAGAGTCTTGGATAATACACTTGAACTGTCACTTGGAGAAAATTACACTTAACTCACAAGGCTATTCTTTTCAGCTGACGGAGTCTATAAATAGATTAGAAAAACAGCCAGGGAAATCAGAGATGTTTTGGATTTTGAAGAGACCTTCAAGAGCCAGAGTCTGGAGAGATAAAATGATTTGGCCAATTACCAACATCAGTTTGCCAAATAGTCTGGTTCTCAATGCTCTTTACTCTTTATTGCATCGCTCAATTTCTTGTTTCATTTCCTTTCAGTCAGCTAGCTCATTCTTTGGTCCTGTGTCTTTGGCCCACTGTTGTTCTGCTGATTCTCACATACATTTCACATATTCCCTTTCTTTGGCCCTGCATTCCACCATTAGTATCAGGTTAAAATTATTTTCTTAGTGTACCCTGTACTCAGGCATAACAGTTCTCTAATTGCTCTCTCTTCTTTACTGGGGGAAAGTCACCTTAATAAGCTTCCACGAAGGGAATTTCCAATCTGCAATAGCTGCATTAGTTTGGCCTTAGAACTGTGACCACAGAGCAAGGCAAGATAGGAGAAATATGTTCAATATAATGAGATACCATTTAAATATTTATAGGTGTCATGGCTCTGCTGGTAGAAAGAATATAAAAACAATTTAAAAGTAGAATGAAACCTTATATAGGTTCACTAAATATCAATCGACCTAGGTGGATCCTGCAAACCCCAATCAGACTACAAAATTAGGTAATCTGGCATGTGAATCCAAGGCTCTCGGACAGCAAGGCAGCCCACATTTGAAAGGCGTGAAACTGGAACCCTTGGAGGTCTAGACTTGGCTTAGCATTGGTGGAATGGGTCTAATCATGAAAAAATATCCTGCATATTTGTAGTCCATATCCCATGTATGGGCTGAATTATGTATCCCTCCAAAACTCATGGTCGAGGTCCTATCCCCCAGGCCCTCAGAATGTGACTGTACTTTGAGACAGGGCCTTTTAAAGACTTAAGTAAGTTAAAATGAGGTCACTGGGTGGACTCTAATCCGATCTGGTGTTCTCATAAGAAGTTTTGATATGTGGAAAGACACCAGAGACACCTGCACAGAGGAAAGATCACTCGAAGAAATAGCAAGAAGGCTGCCATCTGCAAGTAAGGAGAGGGGTTTCAGAAAAAAATCAGACTTGCTGACACCTTGATCTTGGTTCCAGTCTCCAGAACTTTCAGAAAATAAATTTCTGTTTTTTCAGCCACCCTGTCTGTGGTATTTTGTTATGGAGACCTTAACAAATGAATATATCCCATAATCCAACTCAAATCCCCATTCAGTATTTACTATCCATAAGTTCAGTCCAGAAGCTAATGATTTTTTAATGTCTTAAACCTTGGGATTAACTATAGGAATAATCTGTAAATATATAAAGTATTTTAAATATTTTAAATACCTACACTTAAAAATATTTAAAATAGTTAAAACATTTATGAAAAACTGCCATTTACTCTTCCAATTTAAAATGTGAGAGTTGAATAATTAGTTCAGACATGATTGTCAATTAAAATTTTATAAATTCATAAACCATACTGAAACTTTTAAGAGAACACGAGTCTTTGTATTTATACATTTAAATTCTTTTTTTTTCTTTTTTTCTTTTTTTAATTTTATTATGTTATGTTAGTCAACATACAATACATCATTAGTTTTTGATGTAGTGATCCACGATCCATTGTTTTCGTATAACACCCAGTGCTCCATGCAGTACGTGCCCTCCTTAATACCCATCACCGGGCTAACCAATCCCCCCCTCCCTCCTCCCCTCTAAAACCCTGTTTGTTTCTCAGGTCCATAGTCTCTCATGGTTCATCTCTCCCTCCAATTCCCCCCCCCATTTTTCCCTTCCTTCTCCTATTGTCCTCCATGTTATTCCTTATGTTCCTCAAATAAGTGAAACCATATGATAATTGACTTTCTCTGCTTGACTTATTTCACTTAGCATAATCTCCTCCAGTCCCATCCATGTTGATGTAAAAGTTGGGTATTCATCTTTCCTGATGGCTGAGTAATATTCCATTGTGTATATGGACCACATCTTCTTTATCCATTCATCTGTTGAAGGCCATCTCGGCTCTTTCCACAGTTTGGCTATTGCAGACATTGCTGCTATGAACATTGGGGTGCATATGGCCCTTCTTTTCACTACATCTGTGTCTTTGGGATAAATACCCAGGAGTGCAATTGCTGGGTCATAGGGTAGCTCTATTTTTAAATTTTTGAGGAACCTCCACACTGTTTTCCAAAGTGGCTGTACCAACTTGCATTCCCACCAACAGTGTAAGAGGGTTGCCCTCTCTCTACAACCTCTCCAACATTTGTTGTTTCTTTCCCTGTCCATTTTTGCCATTCTAACTGGTGTAAGGTGGTATCTCAGTGTGGTTTTGATTTGTATTTCTTGATGGCTGATGATGATGAACATTCTTTCATGTGTCTGTTAGCCATTTGTATGTCTTCTTCAGAGAAGTGTCTTTTCATATCTTCTGCCCACTTTTTGACTTGATTATTTGTTTTTTGGCTGTTGAGTTTGAGAAGTTTTTTATAGATCTTGGATCCTTTATCTGTAGTGTCATTTGCAAATATCTTCTCCCATTCTGTGGGTTGCCTCTTTGTTTTGTTGACTGCTGTTTTGTTGTTCTGCTGTGCAGAAGCTTTTTATCTTGATGAAGTCCCAAAAGTTCATCTTTGCTTTTGTTTCACTAGCTTTTGGAGATGTATCTTGAAAGAAGTTGCTGTGGCTGATGTCAAAGAGGTTACTGCCTATGTTCTCCTCTAGGATTTTGATGGATTCCTGTCTCACACTGAGGTCTTTCATCCACTTTGAGTTTATCTTTGTGAATGGTGTTAGAGAATGGTCGAGTTTCATTCTTCTGCATGTGGCTGTCCAATTTTCCCAGCACCATTTATTGAAGAGACTGTCTTTTTTTCCATTGCATGTTTTTTCCTGCTTTGTCAAAGATTATTTGACCATAGAGTTGAGGGTCCATATCTGGGTTCTCTATTCTGTTCCATTGGTCTGTATGTCTGTTTTTGTGCCAGTACCATGCTGTCTTGGTGATCACAGCTTTGTAATATAGCTTGAAATCGGGCAACGTGATGCCCCCAGCTTTGTTTTTCTTTTTCAACATTTCCTTGGCGATTCGGGGTCTTTTCTGATTCCATACAAATTTTAGGATTGTTTGTTCTAGCACTTCGAAAAATGTCATTGGAATTTTGATCGGGATGGCATGGAAGGTATAGTTTGCTCTGGGTAGCATAGACATTTTAACAATGTTTATTCTTCCGATCCATGAGCATGGAATATTTTTCCATCTTTTTGTGTCTTCTTCAATTTCTTTCATGAGTGTTTTGTAGTTCCTAGAGTATAGATCCTTTACCTCTTTGGTTAGGTTTATTCTGAGGTATTTTATGGCCTTTGGTGCTATTGTAAATGGAATCGTTTCTCTAATTTCTCTTTCTACAGTTGCGTTGTTAATGTATAAGAAAGCAACTGATTTCTGTGCATTGATTTTGTATCCTGCCACATTACTGAATTGCTGGATGAGTTCCAGTAATTTGGGGGCGGAGTCTTTTGGGTTTTCCACATAAAGTATCATGTCGTCTGTGAAAAGAGAGAGTTTGACTTCTTCTTTGCCAATTTGAATACCTTTTATTTCTTTTTGTTGTCTGATTGCTGTTGCTAGGACTTCTAGTACTATGTTGAACAACAGTGGTGAGAGTGGGCACCCTTGACGTGTTCCTGATCTTAAGGGAAAGGCTCTCAGCTTTTCCCCATTGAGGATGATATTCGCTGTGGGTTTTTCATAGATGGATTTTATGAGCTTGAGGAATGTTCCCTCTATCCCTATACTCTGGAGAGTTTTAATCAGGAAAGGATGTTGTATTTTGTCAAATGCTTTTTCTGCATCAATTGAGAGGACCCTATGGTTCTTCTCCCTGCTCTTACTAATGTGTTCTATCACATTGATTGATTTGCAAATGTTGAACCACCCTTGCATCCCGGGGATAAATCCCACTTGGTCGTGGTGGATGATCCTTTTAATGTATTGTTGGATCCTATTAGCTAGGATTTTGTTGAGGATTTTGGAATCCATATTCATCAGGGATATTGGTCTGAAATTCTCCTTTTTGATGGGGTCTTTGCCTGGTTTGGGGATTAAGGTAATGCTGGCCTCATAGAATGAGTTTGGAAGTTTTCCTTCTGTTTCTATTTTTTGAAACAGCCTAGTAGTATAGGTATTATTTCTTCTTTGAATGTTTGGTAAAATTCCCCAGGGAATCCATCAGGCCCTGGACTCTTGTTTTTTGGGACATTTTTGATCACTGCTTCAATCTCATTACTGGTTATTGGCCTATTCAGGTTGTCAATTTCTTCCTGTTTCAGTGTTGGCAGCTTATAGGTTTCCAGGAAGGCCTCCATTTCATCCAGATTGCTCAGTTTATTGGCATATAGTTGTTGATAATAATTTCTAATAATTTTTCTATTTCCTTGGTGTTAGTCGTGATCTCTCCCCTTTCATTCATAATTTTATTAATTTGGGTCCTTTCTCTTTTCTTTTGGATAAGTCTGGCCAGTGGTTTATCAATCTTATTAAGTCTTTCAAAGAACCAACTTCTAGTTTCGTTGATCTGATCTACTGTGTTTCTGGTTTCTAATTCATTGATCTCTGCTCTAATTTAATTATTTCTCTTCTAATGCGTGGCTTAGGCGTTGTTTGTTGCTTTTTCTCTAGTTCTTTAAGGTGTAGAATTAGTTGGTGAATTCGGGATTTTTCTATTTTTTTGAGTGAGGCTTGGATGGCTATGTATTTCCCCCTTAGGACTGCCTTTGCAGTATCCCATAGGTTTTGGACCCATGTGTTTTCGTTCTCATTGATTTCCATGAATTGTTTAAGTTCTTCTTTGATTTCTTGGTTGACCCAAACATTCTTGAGCAGAGTGGTCTTTAGCTTCCAAGTGTTTGAATTGCTGCCAAGTTTTTTCTTGTGATTGAGTTCCAGTTTTAGAGCATTGTGGTCTGAGAATATGCAGGGAATAATCTCAATCTTTTGGTATTGGTTGAGACCTGATTTGTGACCCAGTATATGGTCTATTCTGGAGAAAGTTCCATGTGTGCTCGAGAAGAATGAGTATTCTGTTGTTTTAGGGTGGAATGTTCTGTAAATATCTATGAGGTCCATCTGGTCCAATGTATCATTCAAAGCTCTTGTTTCCTTGTTGATTTTCTGCTTAGATGATCTGTCCATTGCTGAGAGTGGAGTATTGAGGTCTCCTACAATTAACGTATTGTTATCAATATGACTCTTTATTTTGGTTAACAGTTGGCTTATGTAGATGGCTGCTCCCATGTTGGGGGCGTAGATATTTACAATTGTTAGATCTTCTTGTTGGATAGACCCTTTAAGAATGATATAGTGTCCTTCTGTGTCTCTACTTACAGACTTTAGTTTAAAATCTAATTTGTCTGATATAAGAATTGCTACCCCAGCTTTCTTTTGAGGTCTGCTGGCATGGAAGATGGATCTCCATCCCTTCACTTTCAGTCCGGATGTATCTTTAGGTTCAAAATGAGTCTCTTGTAGACAGCATATGGATGAGTCCTGTCTTTTTATCCAATCTGCAACCCTGTGCCGTTTTATGGGAGTGTTCAGGCCACTCACATTGAGAGTGATTATTGAAAGATATGAATTAATTGTCATCACGTTGCCTGTGAAGACGTTGTTTTTATAGATTGTCCCTGTAAATTTCTGTTGTTTATCACTCTTGGGGTCTTTCTCCTTTTATAGAACCCCCCTTAATATTTCTTGCAGGGCTGGCTTAGTGGTCACATATTCTTTCAGCTTCTGCCGGTCGTGGAAGCTCTGCATCTCTCCATCCATTCTAAATGACAGCCTTGCTGGATAAAGTATTCTTGGCTGCATGTTCTTCTCATTTAGTACCCTGAATATGTCTTGCCAGGCCTTTCTGGCTTGCCAGGTCTCTGTGGATAGGTCTGACATTATTCTGATGTTCCTCCCTCTGTACGTAAGGAATCTCTTCCCCCTAACTGCCCTTAAGATGGTTTCCTTGGTTCTAAGATTTGCAAGTTTTACTATTACATGCCGGGGTGTTGGCCTGTTTTCCTTGATCTTAGGAGGGGTCCTCTCTGCCTCTAGGACTCGAATGTTTGTTTCATTCCCCAGATTAGGGAAGTTCTCAGCTACGATTTGCTCAAATCGCTAGTCCTCTCTCTCTCTCCACTCCCTCCAGGATTCCAATTATTCTGACATTGGAATGCTTCATGGTGTCACTTAGTTCTCTGATTCTATTTTCATGGGTTCTGAGTTGTTTTTCCCTGGCCTCCTCTTTTCCCTTTTTATCTATTATATTATCTTCCAGGTCGCTTATTCTCTCTTCTGTCTCAGTTACCCTAGCTGTTAGATTACCTAGATTGGATTGGATCTCATTGATAGCATTTTTAAGTTCTGCCAATTCACCTTTCATTTCTGCCCTTAGAGACTCTATGTTGCCATTAATTGATTTCTCCATTCTAGCCATTGTCTTCACAATTGCTAGCCTGAATTCCATCTCCGACATCTTGGTTATATCTGCATCCATTTGTAAATCTGCAGCATAAGTCATAATCTCTGAGTCTTTTCTGTTTTGGGGGCTCCTCCTCCTAGTCATTTTGTTGATGGGTGTTTGAGGGAATGTATAGAGTCCAAATTATTGACCAGAACCCAAGCAAGATGCCCCTGTTTTCTTGGGACCTTAGGGTTGCTGGCCTCTTGTTTTCCCAGCCTGTCTTCTGCGGGTGGGGCCTGCCGCGCTGTTACTCAGGCAACCCTGTTTGGGCGGAGTTGCCCTGCGCTCCTGTGGTGGGGGATGGGCTCAGTGGGAATCAGTTTTTGGGGCTTTTGTTCTCTGGCAGCTTTCCGCGTCTCTTCCACGAGTCAGGGCAGAAGAGTCCATTTCCAACCCTCTGCCTCAGAGCAGAGAGAACACAGTCTGTTCTTCAGTGAGCTCTCCAGGCCACACTGTCTCCGTTTCTGTCCGTGCTGCTATAAACTGCAGCGTCCTGGGTTGTGCGCCCCTCCGCAGCGCTCCCAGTCCTGCCTCCAGGTCGGAGCGCGTCTCTACCCTTTGTGCTTCTAAAACCGCCAGCCGCTCCCAGTTCGCGCACGCGCGACTCCGCCGCTTCGGTTTCCGCCCAGGGGGCTGCAGTTCACTGGCACGACCCCGGCGCTCTGGGTTTCCATCCCGGGGGCTGCAGTTCGCGTGTGCGTGACCCTGCAGCTCTGGGTTTCTGTCCCGGGGGCTGCCCTAAAGTCCTTTCCCAACGCTACCGGTCTGCGAGTCTGTGCCTGTCCGCAGCACGCGAGGCTGTTGCTCACCGGCGGTGTAGGATCCCCACGGCCAGGCACCCTCCTGCTGCCGTTTATCCTCCGATATCTGCCCGCAGAATCACGGCTCCCCGCTTCCTACCTCAAAACCAACCGCCTGCGATATTCTGTTTGTAGAGATCCAGATCTTACATCTCAGGCTGGTTTCGTGGGTGCTCAGAGTGGTCTGGTAGATATCCAGCTCAATTCCGGGGACCAGCTGAAATAGGGTCCCCTACTCCTCCACCATCTTTCCTGTCCCCCCCAATTGTATACATTTAAATTCTTAAATTTATAAGAGTTATTTCAATGTATATGAAGGCTTATTTGCTAGTTAAAATTTTGAAATAATTAGAAAATTGAATGTAATGAAGATCACAAAATTTAAAATGTTTAAAGAAATGTAGTTAATTAAACTATAAAAGAACTCATAAAAATGATAGTAAAAATTTTATCAAATCTAGAACAATAAAATTTATACAAATACTTAGAATATAAGTAGAGTTTTGAATTTATAAATGTAATAAATCAAATATTTTTTATTTCAAAATAATCACAGAATTACAAAAAAATTGCAAATACAGCACAAAGACCTCCCCCCCACTGAAATATTTATAATTTGCTGACATGATGCCCCTTGACTCCCAAACACTTTAGTGTAATTCCCCACAATCAAGGACATTTTCTAATATAACCACAACATAATCATCAAGATCAGGACATAAACATTTTTACATTACCACCATCTAATCTTCAAAAACCATTCAATTTTTACCAGATGTTCCCAGATTCCCTTTATAGGATAAGGATATAACTCAGAATCATGTGTTGCATTTGATTATCATGTCTCTCTAGTCTCCTTCAGTCTGAGACAGTTTTTCAGTCTTCTATTTTCAAGATCTTGACACCTTGAAGATCTCAGGCCAGTTATTTTGCATAATGTCCATGGATTTGTTTCTTTCTGAGTTTTCTCTTGATTATATCCAAGTTATGCAATTTTGGCAGGATTATTACAAAAGTGATGATGAGTTACTCTGTTGCATATTATTTGGTGTGGAACAAATTCAGTTTGCTTCATTACTAAACATATTCTCTTCGATCACTTGTTGAAAGTGGTATCTTCCAGTTTTTTCCATTATTCCCTCTGTAACTAATACATATTTTGTGGGAGATACTATGTAAACATCCCATTCCTCAGCAAACTTTCCATTTATTCATTTATGTAGATGAGTATGGGCTCATGGTTTCCTACTTTCTGCCTGTGGTTTTCTTTATTTATTTTGATGCCCAAACTGTCCCAGGTTTGGCCAGTAGGAACTTTTCCAATGTGGATTCGGTGTCCTTTTGATAAATCCCTTTCATTTTTCAAGAACTTCTTTGCTTTCTGGCACAAAAAGATGTTCTAGACTCATGTATTTTCCCTGTCTCAGCCCTGGAATCAGTCATTTTCCCAAGGATGCCTGCTTCCTTTTGGTAGAAAGTGGTGGTGAGAAACCAAGATCTGTGTGCGATGTGAGCTCATTGATATTGGGTGTTGCTGTTTTGAGGCCCTCTTATTGAACAGAGCAAGGGGAGATGCATGCATAAAACATTAACATATATTCTGTATTTGTTGTATATATTGAAAATGATGAGATCACTCCAATACATCCAATTCTAATTTAATACCACTCTACTCATCTTGAGTGGAATCTCCAATCTCATGCCAGGCCATCACCTCCCCTATGAATACACCCTTCTCACCCCACTGGAACTCTGATGTCCTGCTCTGGGCTTTCCCACTCCCACACATTGAGCAGACTTCCACCTTGCTTGGCCCCAAACAAATGCCTTAGTACTGGATTGTTTAGAAAGAGAAGAGAAGAGAATAGGAATAAGAGGAAGAACCAAATATTAATTTTTAAATCACAGGTGACCTCTTGAATAATATCTTTTCTGCACAAAAGCCACCTGCAGGGGCACATGAGGAAAACATGTTCTTCCCTAATGAAGTCCTCACTTCTCTAAAATCTTTTGGTTTTTCTTAGATTTCATTTTCTCAGCTTCATGGTCATGACATTCATATTGTCCAGGCACATAAACATATTAAACACTTCATTTTATACATCATCTCATGGGACATTTCAGATTTTATTTTCTCATATAGAGCCATTGAAAATCTTGTATTTATATCTTCTTAGTCTTGTTCTTCAATTTCAGACTTCTTATCACTATTCAACAAATTTAGTAGATAGCACTGCCACATGGTATAGATTTTGGTCCCCTATATTTGGCAATAGTAAGACCTGGAACATTTTTGTTTTGGAAAATCTGAGCTTCAAAATAAGTAGCAAGAAGATTCTCTCCCATGAACTGTTGCAATCAGCTTCAGCATTTAAGGGGAAAAATTTAGAAAAACCTCAAGTCAGATTAAGATCTGTACCACACAAAGACAGTCACGATTATGGTTTTCTTTCTGATTTCTTTATCAACTTTTATTATTCTAACTTGCATTCCATCTACAGACTCATTTATTTTCTAAGTTGCTTAGGGTTATAGAATTTATTCAAATTTAGCAAGTCATTAGGGGACCATGTAACATGTTGGTATTTAAGTCTTTCTTCTGGAAATGTGGTCAAAAATGACAGCTTGAATGTAGAGTTCTGTCTGGATAGGGGTTCTAGTAGAGTTGTCACCTGGGGAAACCTAAAATACATAAATCATATTGTTAATCAGTCCAGTACCTCATGCAAATGATTGGCATCAAATGAATTTTCTTCTTGCTTCAATATAATAGAAATAGAACAAAAAAATGCCATGGTCATGAAGACATTTTCATGTTTCCCCTCAGGTTCTTTTTCTTAAGAGTAATGATAATTCCAATCAGAAGCTTTGAGGCTCTGGTTTATGATATTACTGAAAATAGCTAGGGTCAAAACTGTCCCAGGCTCATGCTAAACCCCATGGGTCACTAACTCTGCAGAATTTTCAGGGGAGGGCTTCATAAACACATGTGATCACAGGTTAATAAATCTAAAAGAATCCTATCATAATTTCAAGTTTGTCCAATAAAAAATGAACTTGAGTTTGGAATTGATGATGTCCATGGTAGGTTTAATTAAAAGCTTCTCATCAGTTTAAAAACTATTTGAACTGCTTTTTCCTCCCTTCAAATTATAATCTGTGAAAAAAGATTTGCTCCTTTTACTTTTATTCAGGATAATCTATCATACTTCAAGGGTCCTGGGGAGCTCCCGTGGGAACGAGTATTCACTAATGTGGTATTGATAAGCGAGAAGAGAGAGATTCTAAAAGAGTTGGTAATATCTGCAGTTGGAAAATATTCGATGCACAAAAGAATGAAGTTACTTGCTCTCTCTTCTTTTAGGAAGAGATGATAAGACATTTAGATGTGGGACTAGAGGAAAGCTTTGGTCCTGCCTTGTCCCCATGGTATTAATTTCTTGCTAGTGAGAAGATATAATTTATTTTATCTTTTATTAAATAGAGTCAGCAAAACTGTGAAGACTGAAATGGGTGAACAAAAGTAGTGGGTGTCCTGAGTGACTCACCCATCCAAGTTTTTTCTGCCTTTCACGGTTTTTGTGCTATTTTACAACTCTTTAAGTTGTGGAAAACTTGATGATAATGTAAAATATTCTTGTCAAAAAGATGCAAATTAATTGTACCCAGTAGAATTCAATTAATTATTGCCCTGCATTCAGTTCTACTTTGCATCTATTCGTAAATTAATTTCAATTTTTCTTATTCCGTATATACGTTTTGCTTTTAGAATTCTCCTTTGAATTGTTTGTACTATCTTACTGGTTCCCTCTATAATTAGTAAATTAAATAAAATAGTTGGTACATTCGTTTCATATCTTTATGACAGTCATAATTATATCCTTTTATGAAAAATTATCTTGTACACAATTATCGTGTAAACAATTACCTTGTAGTAGACTACGATGCTTCCTGAATTCACCTGATGGCTGAGGAACCTGTGTTGTTGGGAGTGTTGTACCTCATGTATGACATAAACCAGGGCATTTCTTGGCTCCAAGAGGTAAATTCTCTGTTGTCACAGAACTTTCACTTTGCCTATCCTCTGTTTTTTTTGCATATTTTCCATTTTACTACTTTTGTGTTTTGTTTTTGTTTTTGGAACTTTTATAATCAATAAATTATTCCCCATTGGTAATAGTAATTTGGTTTTGTGGCCAAAATTTTGTGATCTCTGTAAACAGAGTAATAGATTATAGAGATTTATTCTTTCTTGGATGGAAGACGACAGAGAATCTGATTTGTTAGTATTTTATTTTCTTTGTCTATTTGTCTCTTTTGAGCTCAAATTAAGAATCTTGTGCTTATCAGGAAAGGAAACAACTTTTTGATATATAGTCTGATAATTTTTTTGTGTTTACTTTTGGCCTGTGGCTAATGTTTAAAATTCCAGGAAAATGAGGAAATCAGAATTTTGATATTTGATATGTGCTATACTTAAAAAGTTACTCTTATAGGGGTGCATGGATAGCAAAGTAGGTTGGGTGTCTTACTCTTGGTTTGGCTTAGGTTGTGATCTCAGGGTCATGAGATCGAGCCCTGTGTCAGGCTCTGAGCTCAGCGTGGAGTCTGCTTGGGATTCTCACTGCCTCTCCCTCTGCCCCTCCCCACCTGCGCGTGCTCTCTGAAATAAATAAATCTGTTTAAAAACGTTATTCTTACAGAAACACAGAAATGTTTTGAACATTTAAGTTCATGTAATTAAGGTAAAGTTTTGGTAAATCAGACTAGTGTATTTTATAGTTTTCTGAGTACAGATTCTTTGCCTCTTTGGTTAGATTTATTCCTAGGTATCCTATGGTTTTGGGTGCAATTGTAAATGGGATCAACTCCTTAATTTCTCTTTCTTCTGTCTTGTTGTTGGTATATATAAATGCAACTGATTTCTGTGCATTGATTTTATATCCTGCCACTTTACTGAATTCCTGTATGAGTTCTAGCAGTTTTGGGGTGGAGTCTTTTGGGTTTTCCATATAAAGTATCATATCATCTGCAAAGAGTGAGAGTTTGACTTCTTCTTTGCTGATTCGGATGCCCTTTATTTCTTTTTGTTGTCTGATTGCTGTGGCTAGGACTTCTAATACTATGTTGAATAGCAGTGGTGATAGTGGACATCCCTGCCGTGTTCCTGACCTTAGAAGGAAGCTCTGTTTTTACCCATTGAGAAGGAAAAATGTTCCATGCTCATGGATTGGAAGAACAAATATTGTGAAGATGTCAATGCTACATAGAACAATCTACACATTTAATGCAATCCCTATCAAAATACCATCCACTTTTTTCAAAGAAATGGAACAAATAATCCTAAAATTTGTATGGAACCAGAAAAGACCCCGAATAGCCAGAGGAATGTTGAAAAAGAAAAGCAAAGCTGGTGGCATCACAATTCCGGACTTCAAGCTCTATTACAAAGCCATAATCATCAAGACAGTATGGGACTGGCACAAAAACAGACACATAGATCAATGGAACAGAATAGAGAGCCCAGAAATGGACCCTCAACTCTATGGTCAACTAATCTTCGACAAAGCAGGAAAGAATGTCCAATGGAAAAAAGACAGTCTCTTCAACAAATGGTGTTGGGAAAATTGGACAGCCACGTGCAGAAGAATGAAACTGGACCATTTCCTTACACCACACACAAAAATAGACTCAAAATGGATGAAAGACCTAAATGTGAGACAGGAGTCCATCAAAATCCTAGAGGAGAACACAGGCAGCAACCTCTTCGACCTCAGCCGCAGCAACTTCTTCCTAGAAACATCGCCAAAGGCAAGGGAAGCAAGAGCAAAACTGAACTATTGGGACTTCATCAAGATAAAAAGCTTTTGCACAGCAGAGGAAACAGTCAACAAAACCAAAAGACAACTGACAGAATGGGAGAAGATATTTGCAAATGACATATCAGATAAAGGGCTAGTATCCAAAATGTATAAAGAACTTATGAAACTCAACACCCAAAGAACAAATGATCCAATCAAGAAATGGGCAGAAGACATGAACAGACCTTTTTCCAAAGAAGACATCCAAATGGCCAACAGACACATGAAAAAGTGCTCAACATCGCTCGGAATCAGGGAAATCCAAATCAAAACCTCAGTGAGATACCATCTCACACCAGTCAGAATGGCTAAAATTAACAAGTCAGGAAACGACAGATGTTGGCGAGGATGCAGAGGAAGGGGAACTCTCCTATGCTGTTGGTGGGAATGCAAGCTGGTGCAGCCACTCTGGAAAATAGTATGGAGGTTCCTCAAGAAGTTGAAAATAGAGCTACCCTATGACCCAGCAATTGCATTACTGAGTATTTACCCCAAAGATACAAATGTAGTGATCCGAAGGAGTACGTGCACCCCAATGTTTATAGCAGCAATGTCCACAATAGCCAAACTATGGAAAGAGCCAAGATGTCCATTGACAGATGAATGGATAAAGAAGATGTGGTATATATATATACAATGGAATATTATGCAGCCATCAAAAGGAATGAGATCTTGCCATTTTCAACAACATGGATGGAACTAGAGGGTATTAGGCTAAGCGAAATAAGTCAATCAGAGAAAGACATGTATCATATGATCTCAGCGATATGAGGCATTCTTAATCTTAGGAAACAAACTGAGGGTTGCTGGAGTGGTGGGGGGTGGGAGGCATGGGGTGGCTGGGTGATAGACATTGGGGAGGGTATGTGCTATGGTGAGCACTGTGAATTGTGTAAGACTGATGAATCACAGACCTGTACCTCTGAAACAAATAATACATTATATGTTAAAAAAAAAAAAAAAAAGAAGAAGAAGATAGCAGGAGGGGAAGAATGAAGGGGGGGGAAATCAGAGGGGGAGACAAACCACGAGAGACTATGGACTCTGAGAAACAAACTGAGGGTTCTAGAGGGGAGGGGGTGGGGGGATGGGTTAGCCTGGTGATGGGTATTAAAGAGGGCATGTATTGAGTGGAGCACTGGGTGTTATATGCAAACAATGAATCATGGAACACTACATCAAAAACTAATGATGTAATGTATGGTGATTAACATAACATACTAAAATTAAAAAAAAAAGACTAGTGTAATCTTGGTTTAATAAAAATGGCTTGTAGTGTGATTTATCAGTGTTAGGTATAATTCAAGCACATATTTTATTCTACTTGGGTTTGCTTTTCTTAAATTTATTCAAGTATACTGATCAAATAAGCTAACATCACTCCTACACAATATTTAAGACAATGAAAAATATAAATTTGTATTCAACAAAATCAGATCATTATTCTGATAACTTTATTTCAATAGTCATTATGTTTTATTTTTAATATGTCAGCTTGAATATAAGTCCTAAGATCTTTAGGTAACATAAAGCCTTAGGATTGCTATTAGGTTGAATTATATAATGAATATTCACTTGATATCTAGATAATTTCTAAGATAGAATATTGGCCATTTAATGCCTAATTATAATGCATAATTTTAAATTTATATACTTTTGCTTATATTCCATGAAACATTCCTATCTTTGGGTCATGTTAATGCACCGGTTCATTTTGTCTCTTTAAAAAGATATGTGTGTGGCTGGAGAAAGGTGCAAGATAAACTTTGCTCTTCTGTTAAAATGCTTTTGGAAGACAGGCAATTGTTAATTTTCTACCTCTAGTTTTCTCACTGAAATAGGAGTTCCTTTGATTAAAAGTGACAATTAATATGAATGGTTGAGACTACATGAAGTAGCAACGACAGACTAAAACCACTGTCTATGTGCCTTTGTGCTCCAAAGAGAAAGTAGTTTTGTCTCATAGTGGAGGCTTGATAGTACTGGTTTTATATATACATATACCTTGTATAAATATATACAGTAGTGTTTTTCAGGCCTTTATTTTCTTTTTGTTCCTTCTCAGAACACTTACACAATCTTGAGACTTACTGAGGACTCCAAAAAACTTATGTGGGTTATAACCATCAATATTTGCCGTATCAGAAGTTGAAACTGAGATATTTTTAAATACTTACTGATTCATTTGACTAGAGCAACGATGAACATGAATTAAAATGTTAACAGAAATAACATCTTAATATTAATATAAAAATTATTTTGAACTCATGGATACCCTGAGAATTGCTGTGACAGGAAAAGCAAAATAAAGGGCAAATTTGGAAGTAAATTCTACTTGCCTTGATTTATAGCACTTGAGTTTGAAAAAAAGTGATGAAATGTACTAAAATTTTAGTAACATTTGCCTTATCTCGATGGGCTTCCAGCTTTCTTTACTTACTGGTTCATTCCTTTGCCTACCATATAAAATATTTTTTTTGACCTTCTGTGTCATCTGTCTAGGTAGCAAATAATGTATGTCTTATAAGAACATTTTTCTGTGCTTTACTTTGAATTTATCACATTCCTGATTAAGAAAAAGAAAGAAATAGAAAGCAAAGAACAAAGATTCCTCACTTATAAAAAAATAAGTTTCTTTACAATCATGTTAAAGTCTATATTGATTTAAAATGTTTTATTATTTTAATTGCTTAATTAAATACATAACTCAGTATTATTTCTCTAGTACCCTGATCCTATCTTAATCAAATGTCCAAATATCTCTAACACTTTTATTTTCTAATTTTTGCCTTCCCATAATTGGATTCTAAGTCTAGAAAAAATTAAGTGAAACTTTACACCTACTTTACACTTACTTTCCATGGTCATTTAGTTATTTGCATTGGTTCAAAAAGAAGCTGTTTTTTTTTTTTTTAATCAGGGTGTAATTGTACAAATTGAAAAACCAAGGCCTTACCTGGAATGTCGTATTCTAGAACAATACTCATTTAAATCAGGTAGGAACAGCCACTCTTCATGGATTAAGTTTGACTTTATTTAGGGAAGCAGTGCCTACAAAGCCTTGGCCTATTTCTTGGCTTAGAAAGTCTAAAAATATTATATATTAAATATATGTAACTTTAGTATATTTGGGGGACCTTGAGAAAAGAGGAATTTACCCAAATTTATAGGTTTTTCAAGTAAAATATGGTGGAGAGCATTTTTTTGGGCTTGGTTTCCTAGCCTCAGGTCACCAGATAATAGAGGATTTTAAAAATCCAATTTGAGATTCCTTATGAAAACTTCCAGACATAATTTAATTTAGTATTTGTTCAAAATTGTATGGTGTTAGAGTTTACAAAGAAAACTTAAGGTGTCCTTTATGATAAAATAACACTTTCACTGCATCTATGTAAACAACCAGGCAAATCTAATGGGACCAACCTTATTTTATAAGAATGATCACTCTTTGAATTTATTATGATAAAAAGAGGAAAGGAGACTTTCAGAAAAAATTGTGAGAGACTTTGAAATGGGCAAAAATCAAATAGTGGCTACTGTGACTACTCACTCACGTAGGTTTTCTCATCTTTAACTGATATTACAACTCTGTAAGTTGTAGAAATCCCATTATAATGAAAAAATGCATGTCTGTATAAATGCAGAGCAGTGTTCCACAGAATGCAATTGATTTTTGCATTGATTTTGACAGATTAGTTTTGCATGTATTTGTAAATTCATTTCAGAATTTATTCTTCTTCTTTCTTTTTTTTAGAGAGAGAGAAAGAGAGCATGCGCACACAAGTACACTTACATCTGGGGAGGGGCAGAGGGAGAAGGAGAGAGAGAATCTTAAGCAGGCTCCACACCCACCTTGGAGCCCAACACAGGGCTTGATCTCACGACCTTGAGATCATGACCTGAGCTGCAATCAAGAGTTGGACACTTAACCGACTGAGACACCAAGGTGCCCCTTCATTTCAGAATTTCCTATTCCCTTTATAGATCTCTGCCCTTTGAATTCTTCAAACCAATCGTAACATTTTACTGGTCCCTTATTAATTAATGACTTAAAAATCTTTGACACATGTTCATTTTATGTCTGTATGAAAATCATGATTCTACCTTCTTTTAAAAATTATTCCTTAACAATAGATAGTAAGAGTTCTAAAAATAATCTTACATATACAACAACAACAAATGCCTGAAGTCATTACTAGTTATTAGGAGAGATGGGACTCCAAGCCAAACATAAAATATAAGTAAGTCAAGTTATTGGGGTAAGATCAACAATTATACATTACTGAAAAATGATAATTGATGGAACAAAGTAAAAAGACTCTAACCTTACTCCACAAAATCCTAGAAAAATTATAGATTTAAATATAGAAAGAAAACCTAAACTAATGTAGAAGGAAATATAGGTCAATATTTGTCCAGTTTTAGTATGGGAATCTTTTTAAACATGGAAACAGAAGAAATCAGCCAGGGAAATTAATAGTTTGAACTATATAAAAGTTTAATGTCAAAAAACATTAGGCTAGGGGCGCCTGGGTGGCTCAGTCCGTTAAGCGGCTGCCTTTGGCTCAGGTCATGATCCCAGGGTCCTGGGATTGAGCCCCATGCCCCATGTCTGGCTCCTTGCTCCTTGCTCAGCGGGGAGCCTGCTTCTCCCCTGCTTGCCGTTCCCCCTGCTTGTGCTTGCTCTCTGTCTCTTTCTCTCTCTAGCTCTCTCTGTGTCAAATAAATAAATAAAATCTTAAAAAAAATTAGGTTAAAAAATAGATATCTAAATTATAATGTGTCACTAAAAAGTATGATAGACAAAGATTTTCTACCTTTTATATATAGAATACTTAAAATTTAATTAAAAAACCCCCACTAAAACTCTATAGAAAAGTGTGTAGAGGACAACAACAATTACAGAAGAAGAAATACAATATATTAACAAGCATATGGAAGAAATGTTCATCCCTAATAATAATAACAATGAAAATGAAAATGACTCCAAATAAGTCTGAACTATAAAATTAACAAAGTTTAAAAATTATGCAAAATAAATAAGGCATGGTGAATGGTCAGCCTTAAATAGTTCAGTAAACTGATACTAACTACAAAGTGATTTGACAATATCTCTATAAAGCTTTATGATATATCTTTTGACTAAGCATTCTCCATTTTAAGAATCCATCTTTGGGGCACCTAGGTAGCTCAGTCGGTTAAGCGTCTGCCTTTGGCTCAGGTCATGATCCCAGCGTCCTGGGATCTAGTCCCATGTTGGGCCCCCTGCTCAGTGGGGAATCTGCTTCTCCCTTTCCCTTTTTCCCCTCCCCCTCTGCTCATGCTGTTTCTGGCTTTCTCTCTCTCAAATAAATAAATAAAATCTTAAAAAAAAAAAAAGAATCCATCTTAAAGACAAAATCAGAAATTTGGTTACTGACACTCCTTATTTAAACCTGGAGAGAAACACAGAAACCAATTTCCATAAATGGGAAATTCCTATGTAAATTATGACGATTTCCTAGGATAGAATATTATTTACATTGTTTTACAGCTTGCTTTTTTCACTTAATAATGTATCTTGAACATCTATTCATACTAGTACATCAACTTCACTAAATATAGCTTTACTCTTTTTTTTAAGACTGTTGCATGTTATTTCACTATGTCGATGTATCATAATTTATTTAACCATTGTCCAGTCATGGGCACATAGATTATTTCCAGTGTTTAACTACTGCAAGGAAAAATGATTCTTTTAGGACTTTCATTGTTTCTAAGTTGATACACCACAAGGAAACAATATTCATTTTTGACCACCTATTCAGTGCCACATTAAATACATTTTCTTATTTAATCTCCACAACAACATTTTGTGAAATGGCTGTTTTTACAGATTTTACAGATGAGAAAATAGAGGTAGAAAAGTGCTCAGAGAAATTAAGCAGTTTGCCCTAATCACAAAGCTGATAGCATCTATTTAGGTCCAGCTCATTTTACCTACCGCCCCTCTTAAACAGCTCTAAGCTCTGGCCTGAGTCCTGGTAGCTATTCCTGACACTTTCCTACTTGTTCTATTGTTCATCCAGCCCCTTCAACTGCTCCCAGGTATTCTGGAGAGTCCTTAGGTCTTCGTTTTCAAGTGGAATTCATTAAGAGACCTATGCAGGTCTTTCAATATCCTAAACTATTATTATACTACTCTGTGTGTATGGCCATATGTGCATTTTTTTGGGAACAAATCCATGAAATTTTAAAATAAGTTGTATTTCCCAAAAGATTAAGAACCTATCCTCTGGAGCGGCCTCATGTGCTTGTGAAGTAGTTTTCTGGGGGTACCAAGTTGGGGCTGCCATTTGTTTGATTATGTTTTATACTGAGATATCCCAGCCAGCAATAACAATTGAGAAGCTGTCGACATAAGATTTTCCACTCTTGCCAATGGCCTTGATCACTGTTCATGCTATCATGTTCCATGTTCCAATAAATGTCAACATCCCTCAGTCTGCTTTGGGATTTCAGTGCCTCAGAAATTGTAAGCATCTGCTGGGGTGGTGAATGGTTAAGAAGGAGCCATGGGAGTTGTCTACCCATTCAACTGTTGAGACCAGAAGAAATCATGCTCCCTTTGAATTAGAAATAATCCCTTAACTGTGGTTTTGCACCTGCAATGACTCCATGCCTGATTCGTGGGTTTTCTGGTATCTGTTTCTTTGTCATTAGCTATCAGGTCTTTGAAATCATGGAGGAAACAATTCTTTTGTTTTTATTCATGCATTTCATTCAGCCAGGAACCTAACCTTCTACTCCGTCTGATACTCCTTGCCCTGACAGTGACAATAAATTTTGCAAAAAGGTGAGCATGAATTGAGGTGAAAACTCTCTTCCTCAAATTTCTCCTTTTTCATTTCCATCTTGGTCCTATTATACCTTTGGTATAATGTTTGATTACGCTGCCCTTCTTGTTAGAAGCTTAAAGCAGCATTTTTTTGTCATGTATGTTTTATTGGGATATTTACTTTTTTTTCACTGCATATATTCAACTTGGATGGTAAAGGGTTATCACTTATACTTTCTTAGCACTAAGCACTGATATACGAATAATAATGCAAATTTTTATATTTAATTTTTTCTTTCCTCCAGCTCACCTTTCTTGTTCTACACTTCATCTATGAGTTCATACATTGGACACTTAACAGCAATGTGCTTATCTCTAGGGGTTGTTCTGTAATACTGTATATAAAATTAAAATCAGTTTTTCAGGTCAAAAGGAGGGCACAGCATTTAAGTTTTAGGAGTTTTAATTCATAAAAGTCAAGCTCTGTTATGTAATTTTTAAGATATTCCTTAAGGCCATTGATTTTAGCAGCAGTTTGTTGAGTAAATACTTAATTTATATGTGGTAGACTTTCAGTTCAGGTATACCAGGTGATTGCCCAGGGGAGAAAATGTTTAAAAGCTTCTTAGTATGTGGGTGTTTTAGGGCTATAATCAACCAAACAGTCAGTGATTTGGGCAGCGAAACCAGAAAGTTGGCAAGGCCTCAGCTTTACTTAATAAGTGTGCCTGTGCCACAGTTAAAAAGGAACATTTACAAGAGGCCTCCGAGGAAAATCTAGGAGCCAGAAGAGTGGTGTAGGTAATTCAGTGTCCTGTGGTCCATTAATTCAAGTTCATGGGGTTTGAGGGAACACTGTTGGAGACTTTGAAGAAACCGTATCTTTGCTTAAATGTATTCTATTCAGTATGGGCTGTTTGTTTGTTTGGTTTTCTTTAAATGTCCAGTAAGAAATACACCTGAACTCTGTAAAAAGGCAGAATGTAAAATTGAGAAACTTCACTAGAAGGGCGGAGCTTCAACGGATTAAATTTGAATCATCTGCAGAAAGGATGTAGAAATGGTATGGGCCTCCATTTTGAGAGGAGCAATTTCAATCCTGTGACAGGTTCTCTCGGATTTTAATGTAGTCAGTGAACTGGGAGGCAGCATTAAGGAGGCAATTAACACCTTTCCTACTAGTAGTGGCAAATACTTGGGTGGGGGTTTCTTGGGAGGAACAAAACAGAGAGGAGATACGATAAAATACCACTAGAATCACTAGAATCAAAAATCACTAGAACCAAAAATTATGTTTTTATTGGTAGAAGTTATTTTTAATTTTCAACTTTGTTCACCTATTCTTTTGCTCATAGAAAAAGAAAGTAGAATTTGTCTTTTTTTTGTATCTGCATAATATACAATGATGACTCTATATTTATTTTAAAAAATAATAAAAATATTTTTCCCTGGACGCCTGGGTGGCTCAGTCGGTTAAGTATCCTGGGATCAAGTCCCACATCGGGCTCCTTGCTCAGGGGGAGCCTGCTTCTCCCTCTGCCTGCTGCTCCCCCTGCTTGTGCTCTGTCTCTCTCTCTCCCTCTCTGACAAATAAATAAATAAAATCTTAAAAAAAATTTTTTTTCTCATTCACCCATGGACCTAACGTATCACCATTACCCTGACACTCAAAGTCATCACTCCAAATTTCAGCAAAGAACCCCCAGGTTTAATTCACCTACCAAGGAGGGAAAAGCACCACAGTCAATTACTCTGGTAATTTTCAGATAAAAATAGCATTAGCTCTACATATGTTTATAGTGCCTAAGATCCTAAAATATTTTAAAGTTAACCTCAAAAATTTCCAGGATTATTTTTGGCCCTACTATTCATTTCTTTAGCAAATATTTAATATTCAATTTATTCATTCCACAGATGTTTACTGAGTATCTACCATATGCTAGCACTGGAGATACAATGGTAAAGTGACCAGAAAAGGTTCCTGCCCCATGTTTCAGTTTTTGCTTTATGAGTTTCCGTAGCATATATTGTTTCATTTCAGTTTCTGGACAAACCTACCTGACAAAGTGATTCTTGATGAGACCATGATAGCAAGAAAGGATACTACCACCCAACTCTGTAATGATCCACATTAAGGGAGGAACAAAAGCGGCAGTTTACCCCTGGAAGCATCTAGTGTGGTCAGTCTTAATACCATGGAGGTTATCCAGAAGTCTTTGGTATATGGTCTGTACTTTCTTGTCTGTAGAGTCTTAGGAATGTGTAATTTAGACTACTTACAATTAAAACTGTTGAATTAAAACTTGTTTTAGAGGAGCGAAGTTTGATTACTTTATGGACATACATAATCTGTAAGGTGAAACCAACAGCTTATAAAGTATTACTAATTCACTAATAACAAAACAATAGATATCGAATCCAGCTAATCTTTAGGATCACCTGGGGAAACTTTTAAAAATACAGATTCCTGGGCCTCACCACAGACCAATTCAGCTTGAATCACTTGGGGGTGGAGTCTAGGGCTCTGTTTGGCCAGTGTGAGGAGAGAGGGAGGGAAGATGCTTTACTGAGTTGACTGAAATCACTCCTAATCAAGCCACTGTGGGTTGGACACTGATGAAGAGCTCTTATGATAACAGTTTTCATTCCAAAGTAGCACATTTTTCTGTTTCAACAACTGTGATTTTCAAAAGGACAAGTGTGGATTAGGGGCGTCCTGTTGTACAGTCAGGAGTATTGATGTATAAAGAGAAAATAAATACATTCTGCTAAGTCAATGCACAGTCTGCATTATACATGCCTTCCAGGTTCTGTGACACTCAGGATGGATCCAGAAAGGTTTATTCTATAATAGTGCCTTTTGTTTCACCAATTTCCTACATTTAATAGAAACCATGTATCTTTAGCATCCTTTAACATGTTTTTTTTTGTTTTTTTGTTTGCTTGCTTGTTTATTATCAGCCATTTATCAAATGACTATATTCAAGCGGGTTGTATTAGACAAAGTAACAAAAAGGAGACTGTCTTATGGAATTTCATATTTTTCATACTGATTTTCTTTTGCACACCAGTGAAGGTTAGGCAACAGATCATTAACTTCACCTCGTTTCAAAATGGCTTAATCAGTCTAGTAGTCAGAAATTCTAAGTCATGACACAAACGGTACAGATTCTCACTGAACTCTGCAGAATAGCAAAAAACTTACTAGATTTGGCTTCCACACTTGGAATTCAATTTTCTCTCAGAATTTCTCTGCTATTACTCTCCTTCCTACACTTTGATCTCAACCCTGGTTGCACATTGGAATCATCTGGGAGCTTCTGAAAAGTACAGTTCCTAGGTCCTTCCACCAGGACCAATTAAATTAGAATCTTTGGGGATGAGGATAGGCATCATATATTCTAAAGCTTCCATCTCTATGAGTGCAACTTCTAATCATCCTTCAAGTCCAGTTAAAAGATTACCTCCTCTATTATCACCTCTCTATCCCCAATGCTATCCTCTCACCATTCCCTCTCCACTGGCTTCTATCCCAAATCAAAAATCATCTCTTCTTCCACTGAATTCCCAAGGCATTTCTCTTTTTTGCAACATATCACTTTCTATTTTATACCGCAGTTATATTTTTTACATGCCTGTCTCCCTAAAAGTACTATAAGCTTAATAAAGGGCAAGGGTTGAACTCTTGCTCATCTTTAGATCCCCTATGGTGTCTCATAATAGTTACATTTAAGCTCCATTGCTAGACTCTACCAAGAATGAACTACGTGACTTTGAGTAAGTCATTAAACATGTTTGAGTCAATTTACTCATAAATAAAAAACATTTTTTAAAAGATTTATTTATTTATTTTAGAGTGAGAGAGCATGAGTGGGAAGTGCAGAGGGAGAGAATCTCAAGCAGACTCCATGCTGAACATGGAGCCCCATGCAGGTTTCAATCCCACAACCTGAAGACCAGGACTCAGAGACCACGATCTGAGCTGAAACCAAGAGTCAGATGTTCAACTGACTGTGCCGCCCAGGTGCCCCTCAAAAACATGTTCTAATTCAACAGTCTTAATTTCAGATGGTTTAAATTATATATTTCTGGGTTTGTACAAGACTTGAAAGCACATACCAAAATTAAGATTTCTGCATAACCTTTAAAAACCTAAAATTATGGCTACACTAACTGTTCTCACTGATAAATTCTTGTAATTATTTTCTGACTTATTCGGATCAATATAGAATGAGGTGGCTATTCCCATTCTGTCTATCATTGCTATATCAAGTATCAGTGACATAATCGGCTTCTCAACTTTTAATTAGTGTAGTATTATTTTTGTGTGTTTGGAAGGAATCGTTCATTTAATCATTTATTTCATGAATACTTATTAAGTGTCTATTAACCAGGCATTTTTCCAGGTGATGGGCTCTCACATTTAGTGAATGGAAGAAGGGAGGGGAGAAAAGCTGGTGCCATTAAAGAAGATTTTTCCTATTTTTAACTGTTCTATACAATCTGTCTCTCCAATTAGCAGATCATGAAGGTTTTAGACCACCCATATTATTCTAAGACTCAAGGAAACTCTCCCATGGTTAATGCTTCTTAAAAGCAAAAGAAAATACCTACTTTTTCATTTGTCCAGATAATGTAGGGAGTGAGTGCAAAGTGCTTCCACTCAATCCTTCTAAAGATAATACACTGGAAACATTTGGGTGGGTGTGAATCATTCAGACAAGCATTCTTCACTCAAAAATAGAAACTAGCTTTATTTGTTCCAGATGTTACACAGCTGCAGGGAAGTTAAAGCCAGTGGTCCTGTTTTCAATGCAACCAAACTCTTATTGCATTTGGAATTTCTTAACCAATGAACTCATATTACTCGTTCTAAGATCTGCACAATTTTTTTTTCCACTGTTACCGTTCACAAACAACTATGTTTCATGGGAACCACTTTTCAGAGTTAATGAGTCTACATCTGTGTTGTACAAAGGAAAGACATCCTGTTTATCACAGTTTCCACCTTTCGTTTATCTTGACCTTTTTAAATTTTAAGTGTAAAATATATTTTTTTAAAGATTTTACTTATTTATTTGAGAGAGAGAAAGTGCATGAGTGGGATGGGGGGCAGGGGAGAGGGAGAAGCAGGCTCCCCATTGAGCAGGGAGCCTGGCAGGGTTGGATCCCAGGATCTGGCGATCATGACATGAGCCCAAGGCAGGTGCCCAACCGACTGAGCCACCTGGGCACCCCAGTGTGAAATACTTCAAAGAGATTATGTGAAGGAAAGGAAAAGGAGAGTTGAGTTGTGTTGTTCTTACAGTATTTTAGAGCACATTATGGTGTTATAAGTTATGGTGTTCATTTTAGGAAGAATTTCAAATAAAATTATTAATAAAAACATTAACTATAAAAATGTAATTCTTATCATTGTGCATTTGTAATTTTAAAAACCTTACAGCTTATTTTTTTATTCTTCTGTAGGTCTGTAAGAGATGCTGTATGGGTGCATGAAATATGAAAGGATCATGGCTCTTAGAAGAAGGTAAGTTAAGATATTATGTAGATGTACGTGCTAATTTCATACCTAGCCCATAAAAATTAAAATATATGTGTTATATTTTGTCTGAGGTCAAATGTTTGAGAACACTTATGGTTTGAAAACAGAGTGCCAGATCTCTTGAGATTCTTGTCTTTTTAGGGAGAAGATTTTCTCCAATTGTGGTTCATAGATAATCTGTAGTAGAATCACAATGGCTGCTTGTGAAAATATGTACACCTGGGACCAGTTGAGTCAGAATCTCTGAGAACTGGGGCTGTAGAGGGATCCTAGAGATCAGGAAATAGGAACAACACTCACATCTTCCATTTGTGAATGTGAAAACTCTGAGAAGTTAGGTGAATTTCACCAGGCCATGCAGTCGGTTAATTGTAAAGTAAGGCATAGAATTTTGTTTATTGATGCTGAAACCAGCATTCTTTTCCAGTAGGTCAGCTATAAGTTTTTATCTTCAAAAAGATAAAATTAAAAGAAAAATTAAATAAATATAAGTATCTAAGTAATATAAAGTGTCCTACTCAATGATTCTTTTATAATTAATTCTTTTACTAATTCATTCCTCTCATCACTAATTAACTAGACCCTTATTCTTTCTCCAGGATTTGGAAATACCTTTCCTTCAGAATCATCATGAATCTTTTGAATTGTAATGAAATTATAATCAAAACCCTTCTCACCCCCTAGGGACACCTGGGTGACTCAGTTGGTTAAGTGTCTGCCTTTGGCTCAGGTCATGATCCCAGGGTCCTGGGATGGAGTCCGGCATCGGGCTCCCTGCTCAGTGGGGAGTCTGCTTCTCCCTCTGCCCCTCCCCCTGCTCCTTCTCTCTCTCCTTCACTCTCTCTCTCTCTCTCTTACTCAAATAAATAAATAAAATCTAGAAAAGAAAAAAACTTCCTCCCCCAGAGAAGAAAATGTTATATTTCATGTATTGAAAATTAAATCTTTGAAGTCTCATGATTAATTATTTAGGAAGTGAGTGGTTTAGTAAAGTTATTTAAACGATGTTCAAGGAACAGTTTGTATTCAATAATGATTCCACAAAGACTATTAAAAACTGTAATTCATGACATACGTTCTTGAAGTATGTATATGCCATTAGTTAAAATAGAGCCCTAAAGTAGTTTAAGTGTGGTATCATTCAAAACTGATTCAAAAATTTATTTCACACCTCTTAATGAAGCCATTAATAATTTTATATCTTTAGCCTTCTAAAAGTCTCTGTGAATATAATTAAGTTTCCTGTACTTTGCCTCAATTTTGACACACATTTGTGAGAAGGAAAGAGGCACCACTAGAGAGAAGGTGTGCTGATATTTATCAATTCATCATAATTATGGCCCAAATGATTTTCAGGTTCAGTCCTTCATTTTACTAATGAGAAACCCGAGACCAATAAAAGAGTAGGGTTCTTTTTTTCTTAATTTTGTTTATTTAAGTAATCTCTACAACCCCACATGGGGCTTGAACTCACGATCCCAAGATCAAGAGTTGTATGCTCCTCCTACTGAGCCAGCCAGGTGCCCCAAGAGTAGTGTTCTTTTGAAGGAGATAATGTTGTCTCAGAAACTGCTAGTTGTCTACCCAAATTTCTTTCTCCCTTTTCCAGAACTTCTGATTTCAGTGAGGCGTATGACCACCTGAACAAAGATTATATTTCCCAGCCTTCCATGTAGATAGATATGGCCATGTGACTAAGCTCTTGCCATGGAATATAAGTGAAGCTTTCTGTTGTAGCTTTTGGGAAACTTCCTTAAAAGGCACTGGGGCAGGGGTGTCCTTTGCACCATTTGAACTCCGTCCATGAATTCTGTTTGAAATGTGGTTGTTTGGGCTGGAGATCTGTTTTGGTCCAAGAGGATGAGGGCCATTTTGGCTTAGATGACTGTGGAGCTGCCATCCTAATTTTGGACTGACAATTGAGCCTCATACATGGGAAAGAAAGAAGCTTCTATTCTGTTAAGTCATTGTGCTGGAGTTGTATCTGATTGCAGACAACAATCCATTTCTTACCAAGAATTTCATTTATTCATTCTTTGAGCACGTAGTTTTGAGCAATTTTTATGAGCAAGAAATTGTACTAAGTGGATATGAAACAAAATCATTTTATTTTATTTTTTTAAATTTCTAAAAAGTTTTGGAAAAGTTTTTAGAACCAGACTCCCATTTTCCTTTGGTCCATCCTTGTCTCTATCCCAGGCATATCATAAAATTCCTATTTCTTTCACTGTGAAGGAATACTTTTCTTGACTTGGATTTTAGACTGTTGCTGTCATATGAGTAACATGTTTTCCAAGAGTTAAAAAAAATGCCTAAGCAACCCAAGCACATATTACTTTAAGTAAAGTTTTAACCTTTACCCCTAAACATAGAAGTCATGATTAAAAGTCATGATGCAAACACAGTCATTGAAAATATGTAAGAGGTAAATATTTGTCCTTGAACAAATTCAAAATATCATGGGACATGTCTTTAAAATATTTAAATAAAGTGTATTTTCTAAGTTAACACTTAGAAATACACTAAGGGTAATATTATTTTCAGTGCTAGTCACATATAAAAAGGGATGTTAGAATTCTGGGAACATTTGTGAGGTTAGAGTCTCTCTTCTGTAAATGATTTATCTTCCCGTTTAGAGCAAAAAGTACTGGACATCCCCAGAATCAGAGCACACAAATGCATTGCTCACTGGCTCCCTGATCTAATTTGCTGGTAGGCTTGGAGAAGCAGTCTCACTTGTAAATTCTATTTAAATTCCCCACAAACTCTTCCTTATTGATTTCTTTTTTTTTTTTTTAAGATTTTATTATTTGACAGAGAGAGACACAGTGAGAGAGGGAACACAAGCAGGGGGAGTGGGAGAGGGAGAAGCAGGCTTTCCACGGAGCAGGGAGCCCGATGTGGGGCTCGATCCCAGGACCGTGGAACCATGACCTGAGCCGAAGGCAGACGCTTAACGACTGAGCCACCCAGGTGCCCCTTCCCTATTGATTTCTGATAATTGATTAAGTTTGGAGTTCTTTTTCTTTAAGAATATGTTTCAACACAGTCTTTTATTTCTAGATTTAAATACTGAAGAGTGTCAAATATTTAATAGATTTTTTAATAATGGAAGAAATACAATAAAATTAGGAGTGATATATAAATGTAAAAGCAGTCTTACCTTTGGATCTACATTGAGAATTTTTCTGTCTCTTTTGTATTTGAAAAGTAAACCTTCTGGATTATCAGCAATCACTTGATAATTGGGAGTTGAATTCCAAACAGCAATATGACTGTCCCAGTTGTAAAAGCTAGAAAAATAAATATTTATTAGAAATTAATATGTATGATACAATAAATTGACAAATATATTTCAGAAAATATTTGGGGCAGTTCAGTTTCAAGATAAATGAATTGGATCGTAGTCTGTATAACCATGTAGGACACATGTGTGATTAAAATTCTTGCAGAAGAGATTAGACTGGGTTTTTCTCAAATTATTTAAATACATATTTATGACAATTTTGCATAATTTCCTGGTTTGGACACTTTATGAATTAGGGCCTAGTCCAGTATTATATTCCTCGGGAAGTCAAGAAGAAAATTGATGCAATTTGAAGCTATTTCTTCTAGCTCAGATTCTTCAGGGTCTTAAGAGTATTCAGGGTATTAAGAGACTGTTTACTGGAAGGAAAGGCAGGCTAAGTCACCTCTTTTCATTCAAAACAATTTAATTCATTTCTTTCAGGCTTTATTTTTCAATAATATGTTTCCCAGGGAGTGAGGAAACTATGTGAGTGTGAGAGGTTACCATAGGCCAGGCATGATGTGATGTTTTCTAGCACTACACCCATATGAAGTTGTTCTCATTTCACAGACCAGGCAAGTAGGCTAGGGAGGTCAACTGGCATGGATAAGGCCCTGCAACTAATATGTCATAGGACTAATATTTCAACCCAGATCTGTGCGTTTCAAAGCACAAGTGTGTTCTTCCTACTGTTCAACATTGCCTGCATTTTATCTTTTTTTTTTTCGGTTGATCTGTGGAAACTTCTTATTTTTTCCATGTCTTGCTTCATACTTACTTGTCAAAAATTAATATAATACCGTAATATGAGTTGTAAGAATTCTCAATATATTAATTTCACATATTTTATTCTTATTAGCACATTTCTAATATCATGTTAATATGTTCAAGTATTAACATGTTTCTAATATGTCTAATATCCTATTTCTGGGTTGTTTCGCAATTTATTATTCCCCTTATTCATTTTTAAAGAGTAGATTTCATTGATTAAACTCACTTTGAATTATAGTGTTTTCTGAGGCATCAATTTTTGTGCTATTACCTGAAAATGTAATGTTTACCCTCAAATTTTTCAACACTTAGAAAAAGCTCACTACATCAATCATATATTTATATCACTGGGGACATATTAATGAGAGCTATTTTCTCTCTTCCCCTAGTATTTGTTCTATGGCCAAGACATAGGAATATCTGCCCTTTCTGAGGCACAGAGTTAGGAAAAGTGGTTTTCTAACCACCTTTGTCTGTTGAGTCTGTCCCCAACAAGAGAGCAGGAATGACTATTTGGTGAATAGAGGAAAGGAGCTGAGCATTTCATGGCTTTCTAGGTCCTTACTTTAGCTAGCCTTCAAAAGTGAAGTTTATCATGGCAGGCTCAGCCCCCAATAGGGTGATGGTAAGGTAGCAGTCTCTAGCACTGGTGATAAATTCAATTCAGTGGCGAAGGTATTAGGAGCCAATCTGACTGTGCACCCAAGCTATATTCTCAAATTCACTCTAATCCATAAAAGAAAGATAATTTGACCTCTATCTTACTGGTCATTCAGTTAAAAGATTGCTAAATTGGAATGAGGGACAATGGGTGTGATTCTAACCTTTTATATGTCTCTCTAAATAATTATTTATGAGATATATAGATATAGATAATCCCAGTAAAATGCTTGAGTCATAGCATAGCTGTGCTTAGAGCGGCATGATTTATATCACACATTCTTATCCTGTTACTCAAAGCTCAAATTAAAAAGCCTTATTAAAGTCCAGGCAGGGGGGGAAAAAAAAAAAAATATATATATATATATATACATACACACTCTTTACATAAAAATGTTAATTTGTATAGCATGTGGTACTTTTGATGAGCAATTTTTTTTTAATTTTTAAAGATTTTATTTATTTATTTGACAGATAGAGACATAACGAGAGAGGAACACAAGCAGGGGGAGTGGGAGAGGGAGAAGCAGGCTTCCTGCCGAACAGGGAGCCCGAGGTGGGGCTCGATCCCAGGACCCTGGGACCATGACCTGAGCCGAAGGCAGACACTCAATGACTGAGGCACCGAGGCACCCCTTTTGATGAACAATTTAGATTGTTTATCAATACTTTTGTTCTAGGCAAGGATGGGAAACAGGTTTCATTTTACATGTCAATTCTAAGAGCTGATGATTATTAGTATTTAATAAGGACAACTGACAATAATTATCATGTGCTGGGTACTGTACTGAGCCTAATGAATATATTATCTCATTTAATCCTATCATCAACCCCATGAAATAGGTACAAAATAATCAAATTTTATACATGCAGAGCCCAGGTAATCCTAACGTGTACTTGTAGATGAAAATGAGGAACTGGACTTGAAAGATACTAAAAAGTGGATTTGATGTTATGAGGGGGATGTCAACAAGACGAGATCCTAGGATTATTCTCAGATTTCTGGTGTGGATTCTTAAGTGGACAGAATAATTTACCAGGATATAAAATACAAAAGAAGGAAGGAGTTGGGGGGAAGAGGAGGTTCAGTTTTGGACATGTTGAACTTGAAATCCCCGTGAAACATTTAACTTTTTTTGAATTTTTATTGTCTATTAGTATTCTTTGTTTGTTCATCTACACTACTGTTTTACCTTATTGAGGCCTTGAGTTCCTTGGCTCACCCTCATCCTAATTTACAACTGATTTCTTTACTTCTTTACTTACCCATGATTCACAAGATACTTGCCAGTAGTCACAACTTTATTGCTCATTTGACCCTATTTATACTGAAAAATACCAGTTCAAAATTGATTCAAATATTTGTTGTCTCCGTTCCTACCTATGGTCTCTGGCAACTCTTGCTGAAACAACTGTACCACTGATTTAATTCTAAATTCCAAATCTCTAACCTCAGTTGGATTTCAGGCACTACAGAGCAATTTTTTACATGTCTCTAGTTATCTCCTCTGTCATTCATTGTATTGTTCATGCCTCCTATTCCTCCACTTTCCTCCTTAGTCTCAGAAGATGACTTTACCTCTTACTTTATTAAGAAAATAAAGGACACTAAATGGAAACTAATTATCAATATCTTGTTCCATCAGTAGCAAATTTGTTTATATTGACAATGTCTCTTACCTCCTTCCAGTCAACTCAGAGGAATAGGTGCCCCTCTTCTTCTCCAAGAAAAAAATCATATCCATGTATGTTCTAAATTCCATCCCTTATTGCCTCTTTAGTTACTTCAAATAATCATCTAAAATTTTCCTGACATAATCAAATTCATCTCACCATAAATTTTTCCCCAGGACCAACAAATGCATGTCAACAATCCCAACTACACAAAGAAGAGAAAAGAAAAGAATGGAGGAAGGAAAGGAGGGAGGGAAGGAAGGGAGGAAAGAAAGAAGAAAGAAAGAAAGAAAGAAAGAAAGAAAGAAAGAAAGAAAGAAAGGAAGGAAGGAAGGAAGAAAGAAAGAAAAAGAAAGAAAGAAAAGAAAGAAAGGGAAGGAAAGGAAAAGAAGAAAGAAGAAAAGAAGTAGAAAGAAGAGGAATAAGAAAGAGAAAGGGAAGATGAGAAAAGAGATTTCAAAACTTACCCAAAATCAGATTTTCTCCAGGCTGTCACATTTTTCTCCTAATACATTATAATTAAACCCATCTTCTCTATGCCAATTTGCCATCCCCTGCCCTCCATCTCAGTTCTCTCACCTGAGCTGATAATCCACATTACCTGCTTAATTGTACTTACCGGCATAAGCCATAGACTCCTCTATCTCAAATACCAAAAAATAAATTTTCCTTTCCCACCCTCCAAACCTATTTATCCTTGTTGTACTCTCTATATCAATAAGTGGCACTCAATAAATGTTTATTGATTAAATAAATGATCTTTACCCATCTCTACTATTATTATTTATAATCCAATTAATATTATTTTCAGTTATTAAGAATTAAAACAAAGAAGATGCAAGAAAAATTATTTTAAGAGGAAATTAAGAGAATTGATCTAGAACATTGATCCAGGACTTAGGAAATCTAAACCCTGATGCAATGATTTCAATTTTCTCTTATGTGAAGTTCGGAAGTTGAACTATATATTTCAAAGGCTCTTTATAATAATAATATTCTATGATTATAAAAGCCTCTTTTGATTCAGTGAGTTCTTACACATTATTTTTATTTATGTCTCAGTGTTCACAACTTGAAAATACTTATAGAAAAGTTTAAACATACTGTATTTATAACAGATAGAAGAACTTATGAGGTAATTTATGTACAATTATTTAAGCTTTTGGAATAAAAGAACAATTTTCCATTTATTCCCTATGATAAACAACCTGGAAATTGGACATTTTAGTGTACAGGTATGAGTGTACTTATACATGACTTATATAAATAAGTTGTAATCATAAAATGAAACCTATGGAAAGTCTGTTCATTAAGTGATAAGGGGATCTCATGTATGTTTTTGGGAACAATTACCTGTTCGTCATTTATTTTACATGATAATTGTTGACACCAGAGAAAATATTCTGATGACATCACAGGGCAACAGAGCTTTGGACCACCAGGGGGAGTAAATTTCAAAGCCATTCTCCAGAATACCTTATTTGGCCTCGTTTTGCTCACTACCTTCCTCCAAATGGAATGGAAGAGACATACTTACAGAAATTATGAAAGCATAAAATGGACAATGTTATTAAAGATTTGAAAAATGCAAATAAAAATACATTTAAAGGCAAACTAAGGTCTTAGGGTGAAAATAGAATAAACATAATGATTGTTCAGTCACCAGTATATAAAGCATAGAGAAAAACCAAAATCACTACCACGTAAACATGAAATTTGACATCACAGAGAACACATCACTGGAATTGAAGCTATTATCATCTAAGGGATTTTCCCCATGGATACAATCGACAATATATACTAACTAGGAAGGAATTTTGTTCTTATCTCTATTAATAATGAAATCTTTTTAGGTTTTATACAGTTGGACCAGTAGGCTTTTATAGCACTTAAGACTTGTTTATGGTTATAAAATTAAAGCACATTCCCTTTGAGATAAAAAGAAAGAAAGTACATTTATAAAATATAATTTGTTGGACAGAGAAATACTCATATTTAAAGGAAATTTGTAAAAACAGAAATAAAATTAAAATCCTACAGAACTAGTTTTGTTAAATCCAAAGATTATATTGAAAAATGAAAAAATCAGGAGATTTCGTATCAATCATAGGGACACTTAAGTGTTAAACATTATTGTCTCCTTTTTTAAATCTTTGTGTAGACAGCCCATAAGTAAGACGACCTTATAATTTTACTGTCCGAACTGGGATCCTCTTGGAAAAGATAGGGGTTGCTACTAATAATTATGCCAAGACAATGAGAGTAAGCTCAGATGATGCTGGACAAACCGAGATGGAGATGTGTGGTCTACACACCTACAAATCTAAAAATTTAAACATTGCTGTTTTAGAGTTGATGTATCCAGTGCTTATGTAAAATGCTTCCAAAGTTTTGCCATAGATTTGCCAAAGATATGATAAAAATGTTTAAACAATGCTAAAGCATGTTTTCTCATGGTTGACCTTTTTTTTTAAATTTTATTGCTGTGGATAAATTATATTATATGGAATTGCAATTGTGGTATAGAGACATGAAATTTAATCTAGAATAATAAATATTCTTGTTCTGTTTTTATTTTTCAAATAATATCAAAGTAGCATAACATTCAATAATAACTAATTTTCTGGAATATCATATTCCATGTAAAAATATATGTTTGATCAATTATTTTGGTTGGTAAGAACATGGAATCTAAAGTTTAGTGTTTCCCTAAGTTAGTTAAGTTGGTTCCTGTTCATGGCTATATCTTGTATCTCTAAATGTAATCAGCTATTTAATAAATGCTTATGCCAGTTGGGAAAATATAGATAACTGTTGAACAATGCACTGTAACTATTAAAATAATTGAGAACATTAAAATCCCTGGTGACAGATAGTCAGGGTGGTCATTCAGTTCAATTCAACACAATTTTGAGCATCTATTTTGTGCCAGGAATGGTCCTGAGTATTTAACAATAAAACACACACACACACACACACACACACACACACACACACACACACCAGAAAAACGGTTCTTACCTTCAAGGAACTCATAGTCTATAGGACATCAGAAATGTGAACAAAAAATGATACCGTAGAAATTTATGTAAGGTATTTTTGGGCTGTAGGGGTCAAAAAAGAATATATGTCTTGGTCAAATGTATTTCTAGTGAGATTTTCCTGATGGAAAGCAGTAGGGCTAAGCATTCTAGGTGGAAAAGATAATAACAAAGTAGATTTGATAATGGGGCGCCTGGGTGGCTCAGTTGTTAAGCATCTGCCTTCGGCTCAGGTCATGTTCCCAGGGTCCTGGGATCGAGTCCCATATCAGGCTCCCTGCTTGGTGGGAAGCCTGCTTCTCCCTCTCCTACTCCCCCTGCTTGTGCTCTCTCTCTCTCTCACTATATCTCTCTCTGTCAAATAAATAAATAAAATCTTTAAAAAAAAAAAAGTAGATTTGATAAAAACTGAAAAATATACATACATCAGTGCTCACCATTATGAGAAATTTTCAGTCATACACAGGGAGGTAAGGCAGAAGGTAAATTGCTGTGGGATGAAAATTAAATATGAAATATGATTCTTAACTGTCTCCTACTAAAATGCAGGAACTGTATGTGCCTTCCCTTTGGGGACAGAGTGCTCAGTGAAGGAAGCAAGGAGAGCTAGTAAGGCTGGCCCTCCTATCATTCTAAGGCACAGGGATAGAAGGGAGAGCTCACAGCTGGCAGGCTGTCACTCTTTTAATTTTCACTTGTGCAAGAAGACAGATTAGCACCTGTCTGGCATGCTCACTATGGGGCTCTGAACCAAAAGTGTGGTGTCAAGGGGCTGGACTGGTTGTAGAAAGCACTGAGGTAGTGGTGAATGGAATATAATACCTGGGATACTTGACTAATTATAATAGATTCTCAAGGGTAGAGAATAATATAGCCCAATGGGAAGATTTCTTAGGTCACCACCAAGGAGCTCCTTGTTCAGAGGGAGCCTTCTTACAGGTAGAGGTTCTGAGGATTTCATGCCTGTTTCCATACTCCTAAACTGTACACTGGCCTCCTCACTGGGGACCCCAGCCCCCTGGTAGGGTGTCTGGAATTTCCAGCCTCATGCAGTGGGAAAGGAGTGGGTGATACTAACAGATGAACACATTACCAGATTTCCCCCGTGATAGGGCTATGGAAATAGATTTACGAGTTACACAAGCTCTTTCTGATTTTTCAATTAAAGCAATTATTAGAAACATTTTGGAGCACCTCTCAGCTGCAAATCCTAGAGTGAGAACTTCAAGGTCAAGCAACCAGCTGCTCCTATAGCAATTGGGCTATGTGGCCATTTGTGGTAAACTGAAGAAGCAGCACTTTCTCAAAGCGGAATCTTGAAGGGATGGTGCAGGGATGGAGTGGAGTTCACAGAAAGCCCTCCCTTAATTTCATTCTTTTTCTGATATTATTGAAACAACTACTGTGAATGTTGTTTTGCATTCATGTAGTGCTTTATCAATTACAAAGAGCTTTCACCTTTATACTCTTTGTTTTTAACATCCAAAACAATCATATAAGATAGACAGGGGTATTATGTATGTATGTATGTATTATTATTATTATTATTATTATTAAATTATCACTTTATAGAAAAGAAAATTAGAGCTACAGAATGTTCTAGATATTATGTAGCAAAATCAGCATTTAATCTAAGACTTTAAGATGATTATTTCATTGCTTATCTGCTAACTATTACTCTATGTCAGGTTTCTCAGGCTAGGCAATAGTCTTATATCCCATGCAAGTAGTAAAGATTCTCCCTTGGGAGCAAAACATAAGGAGGAAGGCAAGGAATAAACTCCAAAATAGGAGATTTTGAGCCAAATTGTCCCTTATGGTAAAAAAAAAAAAATGCAGCTACAAAGAAGGAGTTGTTTCATCTCAGGAAGTGTACAGAGGGATTCCTCTAAAAAATTGGGCCTAATTTACCATATGTATTAGAGCAGGATTAGAAACCTCCAAGCTTTGCTTGCATTTACCATGATGGATATATGTGGGGTGGTGTGTGTTAAAATTCAATATAGGTTTCCAAACTATATATAGGCCAAACTAGGGTGATAATTGAAATAAAGCCTTTCTGTGCAGTCTGTTTATGTTTGAGAACCCCCTCTTGGCATGTTATAGATATTGTAATGAGTGGATCTTGTAGGAACAACTGCTTGTGAATATCAGGGTTATCACCTGAGTGAGACATAGCGTGCTCTGAGATGAACAGAACCAGAGATCTGGTCCAGGACCTCTCTAAATACATGGCATCATTCATGGAAATTTTGTCAATTGTCCAGATTAAAGATGCACTATCTGCTGTCCCTCCTCCTACCCATCTAGGCCATCTAAAAGGTTCTAATAGGTAAATAACTAACTAAATAAGGCTTTTGGAGGGTTTCTGGCTTCAAAGTAGTCATTTGTCCAATTTTTCCTGCAGGTCAAGAGGGAAATATGTTGTCTAGATGCCACATGACTTAGAGCAAGGCAAGGAGCTGAGAGAAGTGCCTGAGAAGTCACATTAATTAATTCACTTATTCATCCATTCATCCATCCATTCAGTTTTTATTTTATTTTATTTATTTATTTATTTATTTTTTAAAGATTTTTTTAAATTTATTTGATAGAGATGCAGTGAGAGAGGGAACACAAGCAGGGAGAGTGGAAGAGGGAGAAGCAGGCTTCCCGCCAAGCAGGGAGCCCGATGCGGGGCTTGATCCCAGGACGCTGGGATCATGACCTGAGCCGAAGGCAGATGCTTAACGACTGAGCCACCCAGGGGCCCCGCATCCATCCATTCAGTTTTTAAAAGAACATTAATGGAGAGGATATACTATACATCAAGCACAATTTTTCATGTTTGGGATAGAATAAGGAATAACATACAGTTCCTGTCTTATGAGTTCACTATCTAATAGGAGAAAACAGATAATCCAAACAATAAAAATATGCTTGAAATTCGATGGGAAGACAGAGGAGAGAAATCTTACTCAGGCTGAAGGAAGAGAAGAAGAATTTAAAAATAGCTCCCTAGAGGAAGTAACATGAGACCTGAATCTTAAATGACTAATAGGAATTAGCCAGGTAGAGGGATGGCATCAGGGATGGAAGAATAGCCCTCTAACTAGATAAGACAGCATGGGAAATCATGCTGTTGAGAACTGGAATGGAGAATGCTGGGGGTAGAGTGGCTAGCAATTCAGTATCAATAGAACAGAAAGTTCAGTTAGGTGGGTGAGAAATGAGACTGAAGATATAGCCAGAGAACAAGTCACAGAAAGCCTTATTTATAATACCAAACAATACTATCTTCATCCTGTATGCAATGGGAATATCTGAGGGTTGTAAATAGGAAAGTGGCAGGGCAAGATATGCAGTTTGGATAGATTATGCTGGTAGTGAATGAAGAATGGATTTAAGGAGATGGCAGTAAAGAGTGCTAGAATCCATGTGACCAGTTTAAAGTCTGTTTATTACCCAGGCTAGAATTGAAAAAGTATTATAGGTTATGAGGTTGCAAATATATATATACATATATATATATATGTATATATATACACACATATATATAGCAGATAGCAAACCTAGAAGTCATTAGTGAGAAGCATTATAGATGACTCTTAGGTTCCTAGCTTGAGGAATTGGATGGATACTGATATTAGCACTAAGGAATGTTAGAATGAAATACTTTTTCAGCATGCCTCCATGAAGAAGAGGAATTTGCTTGAATACACCTGGCCTTTTGCTCTACTGATCTGGTGAGAATAAGAACAGTGGACTGTGAGTAGACCCTATGACCTTACATATATCCTTAATGTTTATAATTGTTATATTCTCTTGTTGGATTGACCCCTTTATCATTATATAGTGATCTCTTTTTGCCTCTTATTATAATCTATAGCTTAAATTCTATTTTGTCTGATGTAAGTATAGCTACCTTTGCTTTCTTTTGATTTCCACTTGCATGGAATATCTTTTTTTGTCCCTTCACTTTCAGTCTGTGTGTGTCCTTAAAGCTGAAGTGAATCGCTTCTAGGCAACATATAGTTGAGTCTTGTTTTTTTTTTTAATTAAAAAAAATTTTTTTTATTCATTCAGCCACTCTACATCTTTTGATTGGAGAATTTAATCCATTTACATTTAATTATCGATAGGTCTGGACTTACTTTTGCCATTTTGTTTTCGGGCTGTTTGTAATTCCTCTGTTCCTTTCTTATTTTCTTACTCTCTTCCTTTGTCATTTGATGATTTTCTGTAGTGGTATGTTTAAATTTCTTTCTTTTCATATTTTGTATACTTATTATAGGTTTTTGTTTTGTAGTTACCATATGCTTACATAAAACATCTTTTATTTATAGCAGTTTATTTTAAGTTGATAACAACTTCAAATGCATACAAAGGTCTACATTTACACACTCTCCTCCATCCCATTTTTGTTTTTGATGTCACAATTTACATTGCATATACATAAATGAAGAGTGCAAGAGGAGACCAAGAATTGCGTACAAATGTAGGAGGAGTTAGGATAGGACAGCACCATAAGAACCAAGGGAAATAGAAGGTATGAAAAAATAATGGGGAAATCCTCATTGTCAAATGCAAGCCAGGAATGAGAAAATGAAGACCAAAACGTGGTGGTTATTATTGGTAACTTTCCTCTTAAGGGATAGCATGTATTTATCTTAGGCTAAGGAGATTATGTAGATAAGTAATCTTTGCTGTTTCTATTGAATTATAAGATTAAAATTCTGTTCTTTAAAAATAACAAACATTCTCTGACTTATCATATTCTCTCTATCCTGGAAGGTCTTGGCAACTCAAATTTTGTGAATATGAAAATATTTGGAGCTATTGCATCAGCAACCTCATTCATTTTTACATTATAAATAGTAAGATGCTCTTTCAGCTAACTGATCTTTCTATGAATAGTCACAAAATCTGTGTTGTAATTACCATACTCTTCTTTCATATTTGTAGACAAATTTTGGAATTATAATTTCTTACTTATGACCATGTGGCGAGTAAAGATTTTCATTAAAAGACAGGTTAGCATATTGGAAGAGGGAATCTTGGTTCCTAGAGATCAGGTAGAGAAGTTAGGAAGAAAAAACTGGGTGTAAGTATGTTGTGAGGGATACTGAACATTCCTCCAGGCTCAGGCTGTGTAGGTGTGCTTTGAGGTGAAACGGCTCTGAGTTTGTGTAAGCTAAAAGAGATGTGCAATAGAGAGTCATTTATAAATGAGTATTGTGAAATAAGGTTTGGCAATGTGGAGCTGTGATGCAGCAGCGTGAAGCTGGAGGTGAGAATATGGGGCTATATTAGCCCTAGATCATTAAAATGCCCTTTTTAAGTGGACAGGAGTTTCACTAGGCAGATGCATTATCAAGTTTTGATGGTAGTGCTTGCCTGGGAAACAGGATCATTTGGTACTACAAGGAAGATGATTTTGAGAAGCTCAAAGTTCTTGTGTTTAAATTACAACCCTCTAGAAAGGAAAGGCCCTTGAGCCAGTAGGTGCCTGGGTTTCAACAGGGATAACTTGTTATATCAGAAAGGAGGCTCCTTAGTTATTAGAAATGGTTTTGTGAGTTTGAGTCCCTCAAAGGATAGAAACTAAGACTTACCTCTTGAGAACAGGTAGACGTGGCTGGCAGAATTAAATATATCTACCATGATCTCTACCCCTTGGTGTTGTATCTGCAAATATGTTACATTCTGTGGTAAAAGGGACTTTGCAGATATAATGAAGTTTATAAATTGTTTGACCTTAAAATAGGAGAAAATCCTGGATTATCCAGGTGGGTACAGTGTAACCACAAGAGCCCTTAAAAACAGCAGAGGAAGGCAGAAGTCAGAGTAATTCAAGGCATGAGGATTTGATGCACTGTTGCTGGCTTTAAGCTAAACGGGCAACAGGGACTTCAGTCCTATAACTAGAAGGAACTGAATTCTGTCAACAGTCGAAATGGGCTTGGGAGAGGCCTCTTCCCCAGAACATCTAGAAAGGAATCTAGGTCTGCTGACAAATTAATCTCAGCCTTGTGAGACCCTGAACTGAGAATCCAGCAATACCATACTAGACTTCTGACCTACTAACTATGACATAATAAATTAGTGTTATTTTAAGCTGCTAAATTTGTGGTAATTTGCACTCAGCAATAGTAAGCTCATATATTAGACATTGGGGAGATTTTGGAATTACCTTAAGGGAGTTGAGTTGAAGAAGAAATAAACATTTTATGACAGTCAGGGTACTGGGATGGACCACAAGGTCAAAATTTATTTTGAATGTTAAAAGGAATGTGACCTCATTTTGTACTTGAGATTGGGGAAACAGGAATAGAAGTTATAATTAGAATGTGATCACAGAGAAATAACAAAAATAACACTGAAACAACACAGACAAAAGCACTGAGAATCCACATAATAGGAAAACAACCTGAGGCAGAAAGAGAAGCTAAACTTTTCACAGCCTTTGACTTTTTTCTCTGGACAACTTGGTATTTCTCTACATGATGTGGAAAGCTACCTTTAAAAAATGTTTGTCTAGGGTCGCCTGGGTGGCTCAGTCATTAAACGTCTGCCTTCAGCTCAGGTCATGATCCCAGGGTCCTGGGATCGAGCCCCGCATCAGGCTCCCTGATCAGCGGGAAGCCTGCTTCTCCCTCTCCCACTCCCCCTGCTTGTGTTCCCTCTCTGTGTTTCTCTGTCTAATAAATAAATAAAATCTTTAAAAAATAAATAAATAAAAAATAAAAATAAAAAATGTCTGTCTACCTCAACTGTTCAGAGCAAAGCCAAAGAAAGATGTGCTGGTTCTTCTGGGCCAGAATTAAAATGGGAGCAGTTATTTATTGGGATCCATCGTGGTGATGGTAGGAAGAATCAAAGAGGGAAAACATTAAGTAGAAAGAATTAGAGCTGCTCATCTGGGTATCCTTCCTCAGCTGATACGTCTCTGTCTGAAGGCCTTCTTCATTCAAATAATAAGGTGCTTTATATTTATAAGACAGATCATTAACTTATACTTGTTCCATAAATTCTTATACCAGAACTCTTTGCACTACACTACAATGCTATGCAGTCTTTTCCTGCACAACTGATTCTGCTTCTCCTTCCTTTGCCAGTTTTTAGTAGCCAAACAGAAGAAGCAATGTCTTATCATGTTTATGAGTCATGATTTGATGAGTATGACTCATCAGTAAGTGATACTACTATCCATCTAATCACCTAGGCTAGGAATGTGGGTCATCTCAGGCTTTTCCTTCTACCTCACTGTGCATCCTGTCTCTCATCAAGTCTTATAGATTCTACCTCCTTAATCTCCCAGGTCTATCTGCTTCTTTCCAAATGCGGCATCATACACCAATTCTTACCTGGATTAATACAATAGCTTCACAATCAGCCCCCCTTTTGTCTTCATCTCCTCTCATCCATCATCCCCTTACAATTACGATTATCTTTTAAAATATCACATCAGATATTACATCCCTGTTTAAAATACTTTCCCAACACCAATGGGTTTCTAAACACATGCTGTAGCTCAGCACACAAACTCTCCAAAACTTAGAAGTTGCCTTTCTGGCCACCCCATGCACTACTAACCCCAGATTTCTCTTGAGCTTTCCCCACTGTCTCTCTCTCTCTCTCTTTTTTTAAAGATTTATTTATTTATTTCAGAGAGAGAGAGAGAGCACAAGCAGGTGCTTGTGGGGGGAGAGAGGGAGGGAGAGAGAGAGAGAAGGTGAGAGAGAGAGAATCTCGAGCAGACTTTGCACTGAGCACAGAGCCCAACATGGGGCTCGATCTCATGAGCCTGAGATCATGACCTGAGCCAAAACTAAGAGCCGGATGCTTAACTGATTGAGCCACCCAGGCACCTTACGTGCATTTCTTTAAACATGTCATTCCAAGGCCCTGCCAGGACTTCTCTATCTGCAGACCTGCTGTTTTCTTTGCCTGGACTGCTCTCTCCCCATATTTTTCTATCTAGCTAAGTCCTACTTAATCTTCAAATCTCATATCACACAATACCTGCCATGGGCACCTACAACCCTCAGCTAGTCTAATTTATATTCTAGTCTCTGGGATGAATACTCTACTGTAGAAACTGAAGCTCTGTCCTGTAATAATTGATTCATCGTTCTGACTTCTCAACTGAGTTAAGGGTAGGAACCAGGCTTTATCTGATCATTCCTAGAGCAGCACCACCTGGCACTTGGTTAGTTCTAACAAATGTTCAGGTTATTCCCTTGCTACCGTGAGACTGCCATGAGAGGTGTGACTGGACATTCATCTTCAGAATCCGCTTCTCTTTTGCTCTTGTGTCTGCTTTCACTTTCTTTCTCCTCTAGTCTTCTGCCCTGCTAAAAGCTTGGGGTGAGGACATTATCAGACACTTGTATATTAGTACGAAATAATCTCTCTCTCCTTTCATTTGCCAATGCCCTGTATTTCTAATTGTGGGGTGTATGCTCTGTCACTTTAAGAGAAGGTATTTTTGAGTAGATGGTGAGGCAGTTTCCTGATGGTCCTTCAACCATATCATATACTCAGCAGCCTCTTTTGTTTGTATAAAGCATAACTCTCTGGTCAGTATGATGGATGCATCAAACATCCCATTGGAAGTTGAATAGTAGAGATCATTATAGTTGGTAAAACACACTGCACTTAAAAATCCATTGTTTCACCCCCAAGAAGCCAGTAAGATATGCCTTTGACACATATCTGGACTTGATAACAAAACATAAAAAGGTAAATCAGCAATATTTTGTTCAGGAAAGACAGTGGAAGAAATTTAAGAGAGAATAATATGTGCCATAAATAACCTTAGATTATAAAATTCTCTTATGAAGTAATTAAAAAAATTTCAATGGTCCTAACTCAAAACATCAGGAGAGGACAAAAATAGATCATAGAAAATAAAATAGCCAACAAATAATTGAAATGAGCACAAGCTTTCCTAATGGTGAAAGAAATTTGAGCAAAATAAAATGATTTTGTCTTTCGAAATAAGGAATAATTAAAAAGACTATAATACTCCCTACCAGCTAGGGCACCATGAGACAAGTATGCTCATTGACAGCTTGTGGACATGCAAGTTATTCATGTTTGGAAAGCAATCTGGCAATGTGCATAACAAGCCTAATAAGTATTCATGTTACCTGACCCTTCAATTCCACTTCCAAGAATTACAGACAAAGATATATACACATAAAGACTGTTCACAGGATTCTTCACAATAGCGATTGTTTGAAATTCACCAAACTCCCATTCTAGGCAATCAGAAGGCAAAATCAAATTTAAATTGGGTCTGCAACAAGCGGTAGAAATGATGAGTAAGTATTGATAAAAGGCTGAGTAGTAGGTGGAACCTGGGGAGAACAGTGGTTTTTAAACAATGGATATTTTGGTCCTTTCTTGAATTGCAAAATGAGTTGCAGAATGAAAATACGGAATAGTGTAGAATAGAACAGAAATATCAGAGGGCACTTCCCCAGATAAAGGTGAACAAAAGTTTCACAAAATACTTATTCAGTGTATTTATTTAGAGATTCAGTTCATCCCTTGTTCCCGTTTTTAAAAAATGTATTGTGGAAAATTTCAAACATACCTAAAAGTAGAGAGACTAGAATAATGAATCCCCCTGGGCCCATTTGCAGCTTCAACAATTATTCAGAAAGGGCCCATTGGTGTCATTTCTTCCCTCCCACAAACTCACTCCCATCAACTAGATTATTTTCAATCAAATCTTGGACATCATAGCATTTCATCCAAAAAAACCTCAGTGTGGATTCTGTGATACTGTGATATAATAAGAAATGTATATCTGGTTTTTACCTGTTCCTGGCACAAAGCTCCTAGAAACCTTGTAACCTCATGAGTGACAGGGTGAGGTGCATCTGTTGTTCTTCACAAAGAGCTTCTTCCAACCACACCTGAGTTTATGCAAATGAGATGACTCTCCCCGGGGCCCTAGACCCCTTCAAGGTGGGGGCTGATTGCCAGAGGAACCAACTATGTGATTAGTGGGTTAGAACTTTCAGCCAGATCCCCCCTGCCTCTGGAGAGGGGAGAGGGGCTAGAGGGCTAAAGATTGAGTTAATCACCAATCACTCATACATGGGACCTCCATAAAAACCCTAACCAGTAGGGTTTGGAGAGCTTCTGGGTTGGTGAACACATCTGCGTTCCAGGAATATAGTGTACCCCAAACTCCATGGGGACAGAAGCTCCTGTGCTTAGGGCCTTTCCAGACATTGACCTATGAACCTCTTTTTCTCTGGCTGTTTATCTGTATCTTTTATAATATTTTTTTATAAAAGCCCTGTAAACATAAGTAAATATTTCCTTGGGTTTTTTTTTTTTATTTCAAGATTTTATTTAAATTCTAGTTAGTTAACATATATTATAGTATTAGTTTCAGGGGTAGAATTTGTTGTAGCAAATCATCAAACCTTAAGGTGGTGGTGGTATGGGAACTCCTGACTTTGTAGCCATTAGACAGAAGTATGGGTACCCGGGGGATCCATTATTTGCAACTGGCATCTGAAATAAGGGCACTTTGGTAGGACTGAGTCCTTGAATCTGTGGAGTCTTGCACTAACTCTGGGTAGTGTCAGAATTTAATACAAGTCTGACACAAAGCACCTACAATTATGACACTAACTACTTGGAGTCACAAGTATTTTAAGTAGAGTAACAATTTTCCTTTAATCTTTAAAAGATAGTTTTAAAAATATAACTACATTTAAAAAAATAAAAATATATATAACTACATTTTATTATCATACCTTAAAACTGTAATAATTCTGCAGTGTCACCAAGTACCCAGTTAGCATTCAAAGTTCACCAACTGTCTTTTGAAAGTATGGTTTGCTCAACTCAGAATCTAAATAAGATCCATATTTTGTAGGAGTCCTGGGACTTCAACCAAGGGAGGACAAAGAGCCCTAATGGGCACTGAGATGGTTTCGAACCAATGTTTGGTAATTGACAATTGGTTAACGAAAGAACAGCATAAAAACGAGATACTGGCAACTCTTACAATTGATATTCATGCAGAATTTTCAGAAAGAAGATAAAGTGCTTAGAATATGATAGATTCAGTGTGATAAATATACAGTAAGAGAGCAAATGCATTCATAAACACACCTACATGTGCAGTTGACTACTCGCCAGGAAACTTCCCCCTCTTTAGTCACATCACAGTGAAAAGGGGCAAGTATGTCCCTGAATCTTGGTTTCCCGGCACTTAGAGCAGCATATATCCTCTATATGTTGTCTTCTGCATATCCTGAGAGACTGTAATTAAAGGCAAAAGTAAAAGGGTGTAGTGGAAGGGACAGTGGTCAGTGTGGTGACAGGGTCACAGGGTGGGATTCAGTTGGATTCAACTCCAACTCCACAAACTGGGCCGGGGGGTGAGGCCTGAGAGTGTCGGGAAACCCCCATCCCTACCTGGCTGGGGGCAAACTGTTCTGGGGGATGGGGTAACTGGGTGATGGGCACTAAGGAGGGCACCTGATGGAATGAGCACTGGGTGTTATATGCAACGGATGAATCACTGACCTCCACCTCTGAAACGAATAATACAGTAAATGTCAATTAATTGGATTTAAATAAAATTTTGAAAAATTTTAAAAAGGAAGTCCTTTGAAGGCAAAGCCCACAGCAACCGTGAGGGAAACCCTCCTTGAGCTAGTGATGTTTTCCTTTGGAGCAAGTTATTTAAGGAAAATGCAAATGTTGCCACTCTTGTCTTTGTTAGCAAGTAACAGGCAAGCACAACACACATCTGACCTACAGCCACTGACCTGATGAACACACAATTCTGCCCAACAGCCAATCTCCTATCGCTTTAAGATACATTTGTGGATATATGCGTATGCTACATATACGTATGTTATATATGTTACATTTATATGCCTACAATATTTATATTTATAATATTTGAAATATACTTACAAAATCTTATCTTCATAACATTTTAACGTTTATAATACTTTAAAATTTTGAGTTGGGAACTTAGGAGGGATTTCAGTTTTCTCTCTTATTTATGCTTCATACTCCTCTATAGTTTACATATTTTCCACAAGAGTAGGCATTACTTTTAAATCCAAAAAGAACAAAAGTGTTTCTTTTTAAATGGAGGAAATAGAAAATCCTTTGTTATAAGATATGTATTGAATAGATACATAAAATGCTTGGTTTTCTTTTGGCGCTAAGTGTCTGTGATATGCTTTGTAAGATTACATGAAACATCTTGGAATATAAACTGGGGTTGATTTTGAGAAACAGAGTATCCTTGAGGTTTTTATCTAGGACAATAAGAATAGACATGAAATCCATCTATAAATAGTAAAGCTATTGTTGTATGTTCAAGAACAATATTTATAATTACCCCTCAAGTTTTTAGTCATGAAAGCATAAAAAAAAAAGAATTGTACCTATTTCCTTACCTTTTTATACTTTAATTTTCAAGTAAAACTGGAGGCCAATCTGCCAACTGCATATCTCAAAAATATGTGCTTTTCACATATATACAAAATAATAACAGTCATTCTTCAAAAATAGTAAGCAAAGCTGGTACTCCTGTAAAAAGAATGTCATCACTGCTAATGTTAAAAAAAAAAAAAGTGCCCTCTGGGGCGCCTGGGTGGCTTAGTCGTTAAGCGTCTGCCTTCGGCTCAGGTCATGATCCCAGAGTCCTGGGATCGAGCCCCGCATCGGGGTCCCTGCTCAGCAGGAAGCCTGCTTCTCCCTCTCCCACTCCCCCTGCTTGTGTTCCTGCTTTTGCTATCTCTCTTTATGTCAAATAAATAAATAAAATCTTTTTAAAAAAATACGCTCCTTGGAAAATTACATCTTCTCTCATTGTTTTAGTTACTATTTATATTTTAAAAGTTCCATATCTATTTCTCTGCTCAGTCATCTCAGAGATTCAGACATATATATCTATCTACTATGTCCTAGATATTCCATGGGCATTTTAAAAGCAACTCGCCCAGAACTGAGTCCTGGATCTGCTCCCTGAACTACTGAGACCCTGAATTCTCTATTTCACATTTGTTAACTCCTATGTATTGAGACACCTGTGATTTAGATTTGGAATTGTGCTCAATTCTTTCCTCTTTGTATAGCCCATTTCCATTTAGTGCTCCATAAACATTTCTCACGTCTAGTGGGCTCCTTATCATGTCTGCCTCCACCACTGCCCTAATCCAGGTCCAGAGCAGCAGCTTGTTTGTCTCCTTGCCTCCTGTCTTATATATATTCAATCCATCTTCCTTGCAGCCTCCAGGGCTGTTTGTCACACATGGATTTAACCATGTTACTCCCTGATGCAAATCCCTTTCAATGACTCATCATCACATATGGCATAAATTCCGACCTTTTTAATTTGGTTTGCATGGCCTCTTATGTCTTACTGCTTTGAGTTTGAGGTTTATGCTATAGCAACCCTGAACTGCTAATAGTTTCTTTTTCATAGATCTTGGTGTTTTATGCCCTTGTTCATGCTGTCCCCTTGGCCTATATGCTATTTCTCCACCTTCCATGCCTGGAAATACCTACGCATTCCTTATGAATGAGCTCTGTCAACACCTCTTCTAGCAAGTCTTGCCTTTCCCCTGCACTCATTCCTTCTCTAGTCTCCTTTATACTTGGATATGCTCTGGGTATATCTACACCATTGTATTTCCAAATTGTTTTATAATTACCTCTCTATGTTGACTAGACAATGTGTTCTTTGAAGGAAGGAATTGAGTCTTATTTATCTTTTGTCAAATCACTTAATACTCTACCCAATACATAGGAGGTTCACAAGTAGGAATTTAGAAAATAAGGGAATAAATCACATGTGGAAGGATATACTGACTTCCTGGGGATTAAGGATATAAATTTGGGTTTGGTGCTTGGCTTTGCCAATTAACGTGGGGACAACTGTCATGAAAATTTAGACTAGAGGGAGGCAAATACACCTATAGCAAATAAGAAAATGGTCGTTAATTCATGGGGAACAGAATAAAAGTTAAGAGAAGGTTAATAGAAGGAATTTGTGTTTTTCATAAGGATTTGGCTGAGTAACCCTTAATAAGAAAATAGTATTTTATTGGTAAATTGGATTTAATTTTAGATGCACTTAGGAAATCAGCCACAAGCCAAGATAGAAGTTTTCCCCCTTATTTAAGCATATCTCAACCCTTCTTTTCCTGAATCCTCCCTGGTCCCCCCAAAGTAGTAGAAAATGAGGTCAGAGCTCACCCCTTCCTGCTGCAGAAAGAAGTCATGGACATTGAGGGGATTTCTGGACATTATTAGTAAGCAAAAAGAAAAGAAACTGGAGGTTGAGGCATTACTCTTTTGTAGTAGAAGGTCACATGTCAAAGGACATGTGACCTTCTGGCTCAGAGACATCACATGGAAAGAAGCTGAAAGGAAGTTGAATTATGGGAAGAGAAAGTAGGAGAGGGGTTTAGAATTTGAGGATAGGAGAGCATCCGTGTGGCATACCTTCTCAAGACCCAAGGACATGGTGTGAAGACTTGAGTCATGAGTCTTGGCGCCTTCTGTGGTACAAGGAAGCAGGTTAGGTGCTGACACTACAGTCTAGCTTGACCCCTACATGACCCCACTCCCAGCGCTTTGTTTAACTTTGGTTCAATTTGGTTCAGCCAGGAAATGCTTCCATTTCCAACAGGATTCAACATGTATTCGATGGAGGGAAGACAGGTGGGTCACATGTAGACTGAAGAGCTAGTAGTCTAGCTCCATATTAGTCTAGGATATTTAACAATCCTCATTATGAGCTATTTGTCAGGAAGGATTTCTGACCAAGATTATTTGTCTTGCCCCATAAATTTGAAAGAACATATAAAAGAGTAGAAGTAACTTTAATGCAAGATCCTAGGGTGGGGATAGGGGTGGGAAATACATCATACAAGAGTGGTATTTTGAGGATAATAGGTACAGCACAGGGACTATAATCAATGGTATTGTAATAGCGTTGTATATGGACACATGGTAGCTACATTTGTGGTGAGCATAGCATAACATATAGACTTGTGGAATCACTATGTTGTGCACCCGACATTGCATGACAACTATACTTTGATTAAAACAAACAACAATGCCTGTGAAATCAGAGGGTAGCAAGATCATTTTGGATTCTAACTTGCAAACCTACAGTTATATTTTAACTCATTTCCAAATAGATTAATGGAATACAATACAAAATGTACAAGGTGTATAATATATAAATGATGTATAATAACAAAAAAGAGTAGTGTTTTTCATAAAGGAGGTTCTGAAAGTCCAAATTTTTACTAAGAATTTTTAAAAACAGGTCATATTATTCTCTAAGACAGAAGTTATATTTGTGGCCCATACTGTGGACCTAGGTGGGGTATTCCAGGAGGCCCATAGATAACAGGGGGCACATCAAAATGCTGACCATGCAAATGATCTGGGGTAGGCATCCAACTTTTGGCACCCAAGATACCTGGGTTCATGTAAGAAAATTACATCCACCTTTAATTCTATCTACCGTCTATGAAGACAGTGATCTTCGTAATAGTAGAATCTGACACTGGCCTGGAATTAATAGACATTAATACATTTTCCTCAAATGAACTCGATGTCCTGAGTCTATGTGAACCAGATAAATTTGGACTGAAACAATAGAAAATGATGTCCACCTAGTAATGAAATAATTCAAACATACTGAATTTGTGAGTCATGGACTCAGAAGAAAAACAGTTTCTTATGTAGCTTGGAAAATGAAAAAACTGCTTAACTTTAAGTAATGGATAATTCAGCTTTACCTGAGGATCTCATACTGATGGTGGAAAATGGAAAACATTGCAATAGCCTGAAACTATAATAGAAAATTCTACCCATTTGAATTATAATGTGCTGAGAACTGCAGATGACTGCATTTCTGCCTTAGACATGATTGTGACCAGGGGCTAAATTCTTGAACTTCATGTACCGCATTTGTCGAATAAGTTGAATTAGAGAGTTGCATGGTAATTCAACATGGTTATTAAAACATATAGAGGCTAAAATACTGATATAATATATTGGATTATAACCTGAATTGTGGAATCTAGAAACCATCTAACTAGGAATATTTTGTTTGGTAATTTGCTCAACTTGTAGCATGCTTTAGGAACTAGTATTTAGAACTAAATGAGCATTTACTGGCATAGTAAGAAGAAAATAAATTCAGGTCCTTGGGGTTTTGGATTTAGTGTCAAACTGTGCAATCTACAGATGGTCCCTGGCTTTTGCCCGTTCACCTTATAACTAACAGTTACACAGTCTGTTCTGTGGGGTTCTTCCTTTACTATCCTGATTGAAAGAGGGGCTGCTACTGCTGCCAGACACCTCAGCTACCATCACAGTCTACAGATCTTTTACTTGCGTGTACTTTACTTACAGATGGACCCTGTAAATAAAACTTACATCCTCAGAAACATTTCCCTGAACCCAGAGTTTCCCTGAGGTAGCAGCTGCCCCTGAAACAACCCAAACACCATACTGTAAGATTTGTAAGATTCCATCGTCCTTTCCTCCCTCTCTCTCCCCTTCTTCCTCTATTGGAAGTGTGACTGGGCAGCCTGGGTAGGGTGGGAAAATATCCCTTTCTTTTGGGGTGGGGGAAGATGTATTATTGGCAACAACTACTAGAACTTGTAAAAAATGTTTTACAAACCAGTATTATAAAGAAAAGATAGTTACCAGTTTAACATTAAAAGTTTACACACACACACACACACACACACACACACACATACACACCAGAAGTAATGGTATTATTGAATTTACCTAACTGCCATATATAACACTGTTGGGAAAATATAAATATTTCTAATAGCCAGTTTGCTAACTTCTAGAATATAAATCTTATGTAAATTGGAGTCTACAAGGATAAGCTAGATATGATTAAGTCATAAATCAGAATCTATCATTTGTTAGCTTTTCCCACCACTTTCAAGTGGAAATAGGGGGCCTGGCTGGCTTAGTCAGTAAACCATGTGACTCTTAATTTTGGGTCATGAGTTCAAGCCCAATGTTGGGTGTAGAAATTATTAAAAAAAAAAAAAACTTAAATTATTGAACACTAGATCTGAAACTAATGATATACTACTATATGTTGGCTAATTGAATTTAAAGAAAAAAATAAAGAAAAAATTTAAAAATAAAAAACGTGAAATGGGATTGGAAAAATAATATGAGAAAAAATAAAACTGACAATTGAAATAAAAAACAAACAAAAAAATAAAGTGAGAAGAAAATTTGCTTTGTTATTCATAGCCACGGAAACCAGAAATTTATCTCATAATTAGAGTCAAGGCATGTAGTAACAAAAGAGATATAAGCAAAATACTTGTTTTAGATGTGTTGTGAAATCAACTGAATCACTGTAGGCCAGTTAGTAGATTACACAGTGTTACCCAGCTGCTTTAGAGAGGAATAGAAAACCAGGACATAATAAGATACTGAAATTTAAGGTGAACTAATCAAGAAAATCATGTTTGATTGGCATCTTCTCGAGGCTTTTCCAAAATATTTGCAAGGTAGCAGAGCTAATGGTACAGTATATAGCACTGGCAGAGTATCAAGAAATTTAATTCTAGTTCTAACTGTGCCATTAATCTGAACAATACCTTTCTCATCAACAATTCCTACATCCACTCAATAAGGCATCTGGAGTAGGTGATTTCTAATGTGCCCCAGAATGCTGTAATTTATGTTTCTGTCTAATGATTAATTCAGAATAGCATTAGTGAATGGGTTGCTACCCTAGGAAATTGTTTGTAGAGAACAGAAAATTGTGAGATGTATCCTGGAAGTTGTCTGTATCATGAAACAAACAAAATAATAATCTATTGTGTTTTTAAAGCCTACTTCTGCTGTATGAAATCTTTCCTTAAAACACAAAAGGCTCAGATTCTTTGGGAAATGTGCCATGAAGAGGAAATGAAAGCATTAGCCTGGCAACTGCTGGTAGTGACTATTAAACTATTTGGAGGCTTGTTTATCTGAAAGTTAGCCAAAATTCTGGTAAAGAATATGGGCTGGAGTTCCCTCAAACACAACACTTTAGGCGAGGCTTCCAATACTTGTGTAAGTAATTACACAGAAGAATAGCTTCCCTTGCATTATTATGATATTTCTAATTCTTTTTCAAATCTAGAAACCAAAAGGCATTCAAAATCTAAAACAGAGAAAATATTATTAGTTTTTCTTTTACTAAAGTAAGATTGACATGAGGATAGGATTTTGGACAGTAATACCTTTAAAAAGCAACTAAACTCATCCATATTAACCATGTCTCTTTTGTCCAGACTTAGGTCTCCTGCTCAGATCTATTATTTGTGAAGCTGTGTTATTTTTCAACAGCTTCCAGGACATTGTTACTTGGATAAGCTCGCCTTCATCATAAAACAGAAGTCCAGAATTTACTCATCATCTCCCCTTGAAAGCTAGTTTTCTTTGCTCATTTCTTTTAGTATCACCCTGGCTAGAAAGCTTGGAGTCATCAACCCTTCCCTTTTCATTTCTAATATCATTCTACCCAGTTTGTAACCATACCTTTCCTCTCAATTTCTTCCTTACAAATGTTGCTCATATTAACCACTTTTTTTCTCTTCTTACTGCTCTATGCTCATCACTACTGAGCAACACCTGGATTACTTATTCACTTCCTAGCTGGTCTCCCTAATTCTAGACTTTCTTTTCTTGAATACGTGGAATATATTACTTCACCCCAGATTTTATTTCCTTATGTTGTATCATCTATCTTCTCAAAAATCAGTAACAGTTCTATCTTTACTTTTAAATTAAGTTGGAACTTTGCTGTTCAGTTTGACTGTCATTATCTTTTATTATTTATATTCTCCTACTTACTGTTCTGGACCTGCCCAAATATGGTTTAAAAACAAGTGTCATGGGGTGCCTGGGTGGCTCAGTCAGTTGAGCATCTGACTCTTGGTTTCAGCTCAGGTCATGATCTCAGCATCATGAGATCAAGCCCTGCATCAGGCTCTGTGCTCAGTGGGGAGTCTGCTTGAGATTCTTTTCCCCTCTTTCACCCTCCTTCCCCCACTCACATTCTCTCTCTAAAATAAATAGATTAGTTAATTTAATCTTTAAAAAAAAGTGTCAGAAAGACTTTACTGATTCCAAATAACTTAACTACATTTTAGGACAAAGTGAAACATTCTTTAAAGGAATACAAAAATATCGAGAACCCAAAAATGTAATATTCACAATGTCCAGTATCCAATCGATATACTACACATACAAAGAAACAGGAAGATATGATCCACAACCAGAAGAAAATATCAATTAATGGAAATAGACTCAGAAATGACAAAGAAGATGAGACTAGGAGACAGTTATAAAATAGCTAGTATATATTTTATAAATATGCTAAAATGTACATGGTAAGAAGGGAACATGGAAGGTATGAAAATAATCCAAATAAAATCTCAGAGAGGAACAAAATATCTGAAATAAAAAATACATTTGAGGGGATTAAGATTAGATGCTACAAAAAGAAAAAGAAATAGTGAACTTGAAGACATGTCAATAGAAAATACCTCCCCCCCACCCCGCAAATAACAGAAGCTTAGTGAGCTAACATACATATGGTTGGTGTCCTAGAAGGAGAGAGAGGGGAGAACCCAGGGGAGTAGTAGAAAGGGGGTTCAGAAAAAAATACTTGAAGAAATAAAGGCTTAAATTTTTCCAAATTTAATGAAAACTACAAACCCATGGCTTTATAGCCTGATGAACTTCAAGTAGAGCAAACACTAAAAAAAGTCCAGCAAGGCACCAATGTATCCCAAATTACATCAAAGTGTGGAAAATCGGTGACAAAAAGAAAAATATTTAAAAACCAGATAAAAAGATACATCACATGCAGATATAAAGAACGGTAAGGATGATAGACAATATCTCATCAGAAACTATGTAAGCTAGAAAAAAATGGAGTGACATCTTTAAAGTAATTTCAAAAATCTTGCCACCTTAGAATTCTATCTATATTTAGTGAAAATGTCCTTCAAAAATGAAGGTGAAATAAAGACATTTTATGAACAAAGATAATTGAGAGAAACTTCCAAATATTTTTAAATAACCCATGGGTCAAAGCAAAAATCACAAGAACATTTAGAAAATACCTGAAATGAATGAAAGTGAAAAGAAATATATAAAAATTTGTAGGAGGATACTAAAGCAGTGCTTAGGGAAACATTACAGGGATAAATGCTCATATTAGAAAAGGAAAAAAAGTCTCAAGTCAGTGATCTAAGAAAAAAAAGGAAATAATAAAGATAAAAGTATAAATCAATAAACTTGAAGACAGAACACAAAAGAGAAAATCTATGAAATTAAAAAGCTTGTTCCTTGAAAAGATCAATAAAATTGAGAAGACTCTGGTTGGTTGGTTTGATCAAGAAAAGAGAAGACATATCCTACAGATAGGAAAAAAGGGTAATGAGGAAATACTATGAGCAACTTTTAGTTAAGGAAATTGACAACGTAGATGAGACTGACAAATCCTTTGAAAGACACAAACTGTCAAAGCTTAACTGAGGAAATAGATAACCTGGAGAGCCCTATATATAAATTCAAGCAAAGATGTTTACTGCCATTGGTTATTAGAGAGATGTAAATTAAATCCACAACGATATACCACTACAATAGTGGTTCTCAGCAGGGAGGAGTGTATTTACCCCCAGGGAAATTTTGGCAATGTCTGGAGACAATTTTGGTCATTATAACTGGAGGGTTGCTACCGGCATCTAGTTGGTAGAGGACAGGCATGCTTCTAAACATCTTACAATGAACACAACAAAAAATTCTCTGTCTGTGAATGTTAATAGTGCTGAGCTTAAGAAAGTTGACACACTCACACACATGAATAGCTAAAATCAAAAAGACTTAAAATACCAATGTTGGCAAGAATGTGGAGCAAAAGGAACTCGTAAAATGCTAATAGAAGTGAAAAGTGTTGCACTGTCTTTGGAAAACAGTTTGGAGGTTTCTTATAATGTTAAACATGAGCCTACCATATTAACAAACCCACTGATAGGTATTTACCCAAGAAAAATGAAAACTTTTGCCCACACAAAGACTTGTGTATGTTCATATCCTTTTTATTCAGATTAGCCACAAACAGGGAAGAACCCAAACGTCCATCAACTGGTAAATGAATAAACAGACTGTATATGTATGTGTATATATATACATGATATATGTACATGTATATATACATGTATATATATACATGATATATATATATGATATATATACATATATCATATATATAAACACTATCAAGCAATGAAAAGGAATAAGCTACTGATACATGCAACAGCATGGATGAATCGCAAACAGGATGAATCGCAAACAGCATTAATCTAAGGGAAAGAAGCCATAACCCAAAGACTACTTTTTATTTAATTTCATTTGAAATTTAAGAGAAAGACATACTATAGTACCAAAAAAGCAGATCAATGGGGCTAGAGCGAGGGTGGGGAATTGACTACAAAGGGGAAAAAGTTATGTTTTAGTGGATGAGGAAAATGTTTTATATCTTCATTGTGGTGGTATTTGCATGACTATACATTTGCTGAAACTCATGAATTGCACACTTTACAATCAGGAAGTTTCATTGTATGTAGGTTATTATTTAAAAATAAACTGACTAAAGTAAAAAAAAAAGAAAAAGACTGCATGCCAAATGAGGGGAACTCCTCTTACAGCTATCGGTTTCAGAATGACTCAGCCTCTGTCAAAATCGGGAATCCTCCTTCCCAGGTAGGAAGCTGCATCTACAATTTCAGCTCTACCTCCTCAGCCTTGGTGCACACCTCCTGCCTCTTCTCCACAAAAGCACTTCCACATGGAAGCAGGGAAGCCATAATAATGTTGGCTTATTATCTTAGGGCCAGTATTCCTCAAATAGAAAAGTAAAATATACATTTTTTTCTTTGGGCAATTGCAGACAAATTCTACTTTTGAAATTGAGTTCTAAGTCTGCTATAATGTCAAAGACTAAAGCATTTTTGCACTGTATGAAAAAGAAACAAGTCAATGGACAGGTTTCTTGAATGTAAAACAAGTCCTCTTCCTTTTTTGTAAATCTTTCTCTGCCTGAAGTACTTTTTATAGCATTGTGCTGATTCTGACAGAAGCAATGTTGACTTTCTTTCTCTGATATGCGGTATGTTTTAAAGGTTGGTGTGATGTACTTTAGTATGACATGAAAGTCATCATGAGATTTATGGAATTGATCAGAATCTTATTGCAGCCAATTTTTTTCCTAAAAAACTAAGCCTGACATCAATTTGGATGATGAATGCACTCAATTTAAATTTCCTCTTAGCATACAGACAAATAAATGGTAAAACAAACAAAGGAACAAACAAATAAAAACAACAACAAAAAAAACCCATTTGGAATAGATACTGGGCTCCAAATCTATCAAAATACTGTTAGTAGTAAAATTAAGCTGGAAACGGTTTTGATTCTCTTTCTTTTTTTTAATCAACACATTCACTTGTATATTTGATGTGAAAATTTTTGTAAACTGATTTGTATTTATGTCAGAATAATGTCTTTGGATGTGGGTTTTGCAGAATGCATTGGGAAGAATGTGTGAATGAAGAAGGTGGGGAAGGGCAGAAAAAAGAATGATAGAGAAGAAAAGATATAGAAGATGGATTAGAAAAACCAAAGTTAAACAAAAACAAGATAAACCTTGAAATAATGAAACAGACCACAGATAGAGGAACATAGAATGGGACAACTTATGTTTCTTTTTTTTTTTAAAGATTTTACTTACTTATTAGAGAGAGAGAGAGCGAGCCATAGAGCACAAGCAGAGGGAGCAGCAGAGGGAGAGGGAGAAGCAGGCTCCCCACTGAGCACGGAGCCCACCGTGGGGGTCTATCCCAGGACCCTGGGATCATGACCTGAGCGGAAGGTAGACGCTTAAATGACTGAGCCACCCAGGCGTCCCTTCATTTTATTTAAATACTTTGTAGTGCTCAATTATAAATGCTTAAGTATTTTAAATATAAATATTTTAAGAGTAAAATGTTAAATTTGAAATGCGTCAAGAAATTGAAAGCCAAAGATTAGGAAAAGCTTATTATGATAAAGGGTTATTGAACATGTGTCAAATTATTCAAATTACTTTTTTTTTTTAAATTTGAAAGCACTTTTGATAGTCTGTCTTGAGAACTAGAAAGGATGGCACAAATGTTGCAGAGAATTCTGAGTTCATATTTCCCAGGCTATTCTCCTTAGAGTAGCCAATAATAATAATGACCTGTTTTAATGAAATTGGTAACTTATATAAAATAAACTATTTGGAGATAAAGTTCAGTTGTAAACTTTGGTGTACTGATCTGAAAGTCTACGAGGACTTTTTATGACCAAACATGTATTTCATTTTTCTGAGCATTTCCTTTGCATATTTAATTTAGTTGTAAATATCAATTGGTGAACTTTTACAAGCATGAATTAATTCAAGCTTGTAAAATATAGTAAATAATAGGTTGTTTGAACTCCATTTATGGCTTCAAAAAATTTATTTTAATTTGAGCCATTAAAAAAAAAAACTGTTACTGTTGCAAGCCTGTTTCAGAAAAATACTGAAATTGAATAAACGGTTTAAAGGATCTGGTTTTCTAAATTTTACATAGCCCATTTGTGCCTTTTAAAATCACAGAGATTTTGTTGTTTTAGAAAATCAAAACATTTCAATCTGTGAAAGAGAATAAGAATTTAAAAAATATGGTAAATTCTTTTTCCACCTGAAGTTTAAGAAAGGTAACGGATAATGAAAAAAACTTTCTCAGAATGAAAAATTTGAAACTGCAAGGCATACACTGCATATTAAATGTCTCATTTAAATGTTTTCTGGGACTCTAAGATTACATATTATTGATACATATTTCTTTGTATTATTAAGCCATTACATAATGGATTAATTTTCCATATCTGTTTAGAATAACTCATTATGAATTTACCATTAAAATTATTATAATAATTAAATTACAAATTTTAATCTGGTGCTAAAGCTGAAAACTAAGTCTTATAATAAATATCCAGATAAACTCTTGTAGAAAATACTGAACTCTTTTTTTTACTGCAATTATGAACCACCCTAGACACCTATTGAAGCTTGGTGTCTGTTGAACCTAATATAGTTAATTTTTAGTATTCAAGTAGTAGAAAAAATAAAGGCAATTGATAAGATAAACTTGTGAATTTAAATTCACAACCGCCACTGGGATGTTTAAGTAAGTGATTACAGGTTTTACATTAGTAAAATTGGGGAGAATTGTGAGAATTACAGAAAGTTGTGCAGGTATTTTGGAGAGTACAAAGCCCTTACCATCCTGTGAGACTACCCAGAGTTTTGGGGGCATAATGTTAGTGTTAGCATATGACTCATTACCTGAGGGTTCAAATCAGATGGAACTAAGGCAAAATGTGCACATGTGTACGTGTGTTTGTGTGCACATAGGCACATGTAGGTTTGGATATTTAAAATGTATTTCCAAACATTTGGATTAAATCCAGAGTTAGGTTTTTTGTATAGGTCAAACACAAGAGTAAAGCAGTAAACAGATGAGCATTAGTATCTAAGGGTAACATGAACCAACCGGCAATCTGCTGTAGCAAATCTTATCTATTGACAATTAAACAACCTTAGCAATATTACCCGAGGCATGGTACACTAATACCAACAAGGCACTTTGGTCTTGCACACTTATTTCCGAAGGACATTTCGACCTGGAGAGGTAATGAGAAGCAGTACTTAAGGAAATGCTTTCTCTGGTGACTCTAATGTGTAGGGACAGGTGCATCACCAAAGCAGAGTATGCGAGAATAAAATTCTGGCATGGAAGCAACTCTAGCTTGGACCACTTCGCTAATTTTTTCCAATCCTTGTTACTTAAGCAGGTAGGAATGTCATGCTAAATCCATATTCTCAAGATACTAAACAAGAAGTGGGGGAAAGCAAAACCTGAACTCAAAAAAATGTTTCTAAAGTTTAAACTCTCTGGGACATCCTATCAGCAGAATAAATTAAGCATTATTGACTTTGTGTTTTGCAGCCATTTACACAGCTTCGATAAATGTCACCCACGGGATTTGTCCACTACTTGCAGGCAGGCTGTTGTCGGATACAGATGTACAGTGTCTCAGCTGCAACACCACAGTTCATTACACACTGACTTAGTGGCTCTCGTGAAGAGTTTGTGAGTTGAGAAATTCAAACACCCACGAATAAGATATTTTAGGTTTCCTGAGCGAAGTTTGAAAACACTTTGCATTTTCCTGTTAATCTTGAGATGAAAAACACAAAAAACAAAAACAAAACAACAACACGCACACACATGTAATGAAAATTGCAGGGACGACTGCTTTGCTGTAGAGAAACTGCGCTGAAAGCCAACGGGAACTAAGGGTACCGTTCTTCTATTGCAGCAAGGTGCTGGGACGCAGAGTCCCTTCAGCTTCCTGGCAGATTACTCTAAGTGGACTTGATGCTTTTTTGGCACCAATTAAGGTGAGAGAGATGCAGGGTGAAAACACTGTCAGGAGATTTTCTTTGAGATCTTACTGCTGTGCACATCCAAGTTCTTAGAATTCTAGTCTCTTTAAAACAGATATATTTTCTGATTGAAACTATTTTAACGATTAGAAGGAACAATGGAAGTCAGCCCAGCAGTCTCAGTTCAGGAGCAGGAATTAGATGGCAGTCCATAGTTATGGGCCAACTCCCCAGTAAGTTTGGTCTAATAGCGGTTTTCTTTTTTCCTAGCTTTTTCACTGAATGGACTAAATTCAAATATATTGACCATTAACTTGATGGGTTAAAATGATCAAATGGTTGAAATAGTAAAAGTGGGCAGTCAAGTAATACATAGGTTTGCACTGCAACCAAAAGCATTCTGTTCGTTTAATTAAGCTTTTACAGTTTTTCCCAATCTCAAGAAACAGGGACCTTAAAATAAAAGGTATAGGGAGTGGGAATACTGTGTCTTTTAAAAATTGTTTTATTTTAACTTAAAAATTTTGGATCATGTTTCTATTACAAATTTTTTTCATGCAAAATTTCATTAGCTCACACATACTTTTAAATATCATAAAGCAGGGTATTCAAACAAAAGCTTATCATATTGCAAAATACTTTTTACTCATCTCCCAAAGTAAAATATTTTTTCCTCATATTTAGCACGTGCTTTTTATTATCTGTGACAAAGGCTTAGGATATTCGTGCTTGCTTCTTACGACACATATCACAGGGTTCCCTGGGGATCAATATCAGTTTCACTGCATACCAAAAGGTTCAAGTTCTTCTTGCTAAGATATATATACATGCATGCTTTTTCATTATTAGGATTTGTCCCAAATCCTAATGTGTTCTCTCAAGAGCTAGGCTGAACCATGGGGAACCACCAAGGATGGCTTTCTTTGGAGCAGGTTGACCTAAAGCCTAAAGAAATTTGCTGAACCGCTCCCTTGTCCTTTTCATCTGGGTCCAATCTCTAATATTGGTCCCTCTAGAACTTATCACACCAACAGTGAGGAAGGTCAAACCCCAAGAAAGAGTCCTTCAAGGAAAATGTGGGGGAAAACAGCATTTCCTTTGCCAGGGATGAAACAAAAAGATGAAATTATCCAACTGAGAGCCTCTTATGAAGGCTTTCCCATAGCATCCAAGCAAAAGTCACACACCTGCCAATCTGAGCAGGACTTTGGGGTGGGGTGGGTAGGATGGAGAGAGGCAGATGACTTTATATCTTTACTCCAGCAAGTCTCACTCATTGTTTTGATAATATGCACCCCAAGACTTTTAAAAAAGCTCAAACTGTTCCCAGCCTGACTCTGAACCATTTCTTCAGAAGCACTGTTTGGATCCAGTGTTCCTCAGACCAAAAATGTTCATTCCTCCAGTCAGATCATAGCATTAAGCCAGGAAACACTTAGCATCATGCTTGGCAAGAGAGCAATAACCAAAAACAATATATTCAAAATGGGGAAACTATTCTATGTTACTTTACCTTCATAGATAACTAGCTAATTTCACCTCACATTTGTTGCTCCAAATGAATCTAAAGCATACAGGTACATTATGAGAATTATTTCAAAATAACAATGCCTTCATGAAGTGTATCATCAAATAAACAGTGACAGATTTTCTCCTAAGGGTATATGTCTTTGGGCAGTTCAGAGAATGCTTCTCCATGCCCCTGATCAAGTACAAATTTAATTTTAGTTTGATTTTCTATGACTCTCTATATAAATGAAGGAAATAATAAAAGTTTCTTGAGACTAATGACTATGTGTTACATTATTGTGTCTGTTATAATCAGAATTATTTAGTGGATTTCGTTGTGAATTGACTGATAGATACCTCCCAGATATGTTTGAGGGACTTCCTTACAGCAATTGAAATAATTATTCTAACAAAGATTTTCTTAGAGCAATTAAAATAATTTTGTATGATAGCGTGATTAAAATTTTGAAAAAAGCTATATTAGGATCTGCATATTTATCTATATTTGTTTCTATATTGATATCAATTTTAATATTGCTAATATTTATATCAATTGTATATATCTCATTATCTATCCCTATATATATCTATATATCAATATTAGTATATATCTCTATATATCAATATATCTATATTTGTTTTTATGTTGATATCAATTTAATACCGGTAATTATATACCTCCACACATAAAGGAACACTAGAAGGAAAGAAATCCAAACAACAGTAATATCTCAGAATAGTAAAATTATGGGTGATTTTAATTTCCTTTATATTTTTGTGTACTTTCTGTATTGTCTTCATAAAGGTAAAGTATCCTTATAATTACAACCAAAAATGTTTTCTAATAAAAATTTCTTATGAAAAAGTTCTTTATATTTGATTTCAATTTTTTTTTTCTATGCAACTGATAAAACTAGAAATTTCCCCTTCTGGATAATAAGTGGAGTTAGCTTTCTCCCTTTTCCATTCCCCAAGTTCTCTGGAATTTTAGGCTCTTTGTTGGGCCAGTAGGAAAAATCTCTGCTTGGGCTATGCAGACTAATGATATGGGTGTGGACAACATCGAGGACTTCTTGTCCCTGACCCATCTGCAGACAAGACATGATTTGATTTCTAAGGTCAGGGTGTCCCAGTGTGGCAACAGTCATCAAAACAGAAGATGTTTGTCACATTCCATAGTTTACCCTCCCCAAAAAGATAGGAAACCTTCCAATATCATCTCACCAAAGATTTAGGTTTTCTCACTTTGTCTTTGCCAATCAATTAATTTAAAAGGCTCATCTTTGAGGATTCTAAGAATCTAGTAAATTATAATGACCTCACTATACTTTAATGTTTTATAAGAAATTGTACTAAAATTTTTAAAAATCTAACTTTTTGTAGCATAATAATATTCACTGAGAGATATTTATAATATGCATATATACATGGCATATTTATGTATGTATATAAGTCAACAAACCACTGCCATAATGTCCTACAGATTCCATTTTACTCTATAAAAATAATTTATTCTCTGATTTGAACAGTTATAAAATCGAACTGGAGGTAAAAAGGAGTTTATTATCTTCTTTAAAAATAACTTCAAATGAAGTCTGCACATAGAGAAATGATGTTCTCCTGAAATAATTTCTTCTGTGGTTAGCAAACCCGCCATTTCTTTTTTACTAAAGACTGATGATATATTGCAGTCTTAACTAGAGATTCCCTAAGTCAGTTTAAAAAAAATATTACTAAAAATCAGGAGCCATCTTCTGCCAGGAATTTACTATAGATGTGCAGGTGGTTGGGACAGATCTTTCCATCCTGGCGCCAGAGAAAGAAAGGCCTCTGGGTTGCATGTCCTGCTGCTTCTCCTACCTTAGGAAAAATATCCAAATTTTTCTCATGGAAGAAATGTGACCTGAGGGTGTCTCATAATGCTAAAGAGGGAGGCACCTGACTCAGATGAAAAATATCACAATTTTACTATTTAAAATCACCACTCTTGAACGTAACTTTTTTAGAAAGGCTGTTTAAATATAAAATACACATGCAAAATTGTATATTTTAGAGATGGGAAGATCAGAGTAGGGGGAGAGGGAAAACAAACTTTAGCCTAAGCCAAAAGCTAGCTGGCTAACTCAGGAGGAAGGGGAAGAATTCAACCGGCAATGCTTTTTTTTTTTTTAATTTATTTGTTTTAAAGATTTTTATTTATTTATTTGACAGAGAGAGACATAGCGAGAGAGGGAACACAAGCAGGGGCAGAGGGAGAGGGAGAAGCAGGCTCCCCATTGAACAGGGAGCCCAATGCGGGGCTCGATCCCAGGACCCTGGGATCATGACCTGAGCCAAAGGCAGACGCTTAACTGACTGACCCACCCAGGTTCAAGTCTGATTCTATAAGAACAGATCCTCTACCTGAAATTCTGTTTTACACTGCACTGGATCTATTTTGTTTACCTTTCCCATGACTTCTCTGCCTTTATTCATGCCCCTAGGGAGAGTCCTGCCTCCAACAGGCGACTTTGCCATCTGATTTGTGCACAGCTGCTTACTATGGTGGGGATTTGTAATTTTACTTAATGGCGTTCCACAGCTGTCCATTGTCCAGTTTTAGGACCCATATTATCCTAGTACTTCATATATTTTTTCTCAAAGTATAGTTCACATTATAGATGGTCTGTGGAAATTTAGATTTTTACTGGCCTTTGTAAATTTTTTATCTCACTTTTTTAAAATACCAACTTCACCACTCATTGATACTCAATACTCCTTGATAAAAATGTCCAACAATGTCTTAATATATTAAGCATCTACTTTGGGTTGATTTTCATGCTAGGTACTTTACATGCAATACCTTATTGATCATATGATCCTCTACCAATTGAGGAAGGTATTATTATCAATTTGTATAAAGATGTAGACAATACATAGAGGTCAAGATACTTGCCCAAGATGATACAACCAGAATGAGAAATGAGGTTTGATTCCAAAGCCCAGCCTTTTCAAACATAAGGTATACTACCAGATGAGGGCATTACTATTTTAATATCTTCCCTATTATGTTCATTGTGTAGTTACAGGATGTGATAATAAGAGAAAAATGTAAACGAATTGATTTACAATGCCACAGGATGAAATGATTTGATTGCCTTTCCAATTCCTTTTCGCGCTTACATCTCTTATCTGAAAAAAAAACCTTTGTCTTCCTGTATCTTTCTTCCATAATGGACTAGTTTTCATCTACCCCATGAACGTGCACACATACTGTACGCGTACACACACTGCACATACACACACACATACCCCATTTATTTCATTTTCATTTAATTTTTGTCATCAAATTTCTAGAGTTTTCCACCTACATTGTTTCTCTTCCTCCACCTCTAAGTCACCTTTCAACCCACTACATTATAGTTTTCTCCTGACCCAATACCACCACCACATGACAGAAACAGTTCTTATAAATGTCACTAATGTTCTCCACATATCCAGGTACAACAGACATTTTTAAATGCTCATCTTAATCAACAGATGGCACTTCTTCACCTTTCCTTCCAGGCTTATTGAGCTATAATTGACATGTAACACTGTATAAGTTTAAGGTGTACAGTGTGTTAATTTTTTTTTTTTAAGATTTTATTTATTTATTTGAAAAAGAGAAAGTGAATGAGAGAGCATGAGCAGGGAGAGAGGGAGAAGCAGACTCCCTGGCTGAGCCGGGAGCCCAACGTGGGGCTCGATCCCAGGACCCTGGGATCATGACCTGAGCCGAAGGCAGATGCTTAACAGACTGAGCCACTCCGGCGTCCCAACAGTGTGTTAATTTAATACACTTATGTATTGCAAAATGATTACCAACCATAGTATTGGCTAACACTTGCATAACACCATATAATTAGTATTTCATTTTAATGGCAGCGATAATATTTAAGAGCTGTTTAACACCTTTCAAGTATGTCATACAGTATTATTAACAATAATCACCATGCTGTACATTGGATCCTCAAGACTTACTCGTCTTACAGTTGGAAGTTTTTACCCTTTGGCCAACATTTCCCCTTTACCTCCCTCCCCCCATCCCCTGGCCCCTGAAGTCCCTGGTGATTACCATTCTAGTCTCTGCTTCTATCATTTGGCTTTTTGAGATTCCACCTATAAGTGATATCATACAGTATTTGTTCTTATCTGACTTACTTCATTTAGCATAATGCATTCAATGTCCATCCATGCTCTCACAAATGGCAGTATGTTTTTCTTTCTCATGGCTGAATTCCACTGTGTATATACACCACACCGTCTTTATCTATTCATCTGTTCATGGACTCTTAGGCTGTTTCCATATCTTGGCTATTGTGAATAATGCTGCAATGAACATGGGAGTGTAGATATGTCTTCGATATCCTGTTTTCATTTCCTTTGGACATATACTCCAAAGGAAATGAAGTGGCATTGCTGGATCATATGGCAGTTCTGTTTGCTTTTTTTTTTAATTTAATTTTATTATGTTATGTTAATCACCATACATTACATCATTAGTTTTTGATGTAGTGTTCCATGATTCATTGTTTGCGTATAACATCCAGTGCTCCATTCAATACGTGCCCTCTTTAATACCCATCACCAGGCTAACCCAACCCCCCCACCCCCCTCCCCCCTAGAACCCTCAGTTTGTTTCTCAGAGTCCATAGTCTCTCATGGTTCATCTCCCCCTCCGATTTTCCCCCATTCATTTTTCCCTTTCTACTATCTTATTTTTTTTTTTAACATATAATGTATTATTTGTTTCAGAGGTACAGGTCTGTGCTTCAACAGTCTCACACAATTCACAGCGCTCACCATAGTCTATCACCCAGCCACCCCATCCCTCCCACCCCCCACCACTCCAACAACCCTCGGTTTGTTTCCTGAGATTAAGAATTCCTTATATCAGTGAGATCATATGATACTTGTCTTTCTCTGATTGACTTATTTCACTTAGCATAATACCCTCTAGTTCCATCACTGTTTACTTTTTAATTTCTTGAGGAAATTCATACCTTTTTCTATTACTTTTTCATTCCTGAAATACTTCTCTCTCTTGAATTCCATGATATGACAGTGCTCTGCTTTTCCTCCTGTGCCATTGTACCTTCCTTCTCAGTTTAGTTTATTGGGTTCTATTCCTCTTCCAAACATCTAAAATTTGGAATTCTCACACTATATCTCTTCTCTTCCCTAGTTAGTAACATTTCTTCTCAGAGATTAAAGCACTAACTTTCTGTTGAATACTTTCAAATTTGTATCTCCAGATTTTTCAACTCAAGACATATCTCAGAGATAACTCACATTTAACATATTTGAAAAGTTAGTGATAATAGAAACTTGTCTCTTGCACATACTATGTGCCAGTCACCATTATAAGTGCTTTACGTACACTAACTCTTACAATCTTCACAGTAACCTTCTTGGGTAGGTATTATTATCATCCTCATTTTATAAACAAGGAGGATAAGTTAGAGAGTTTGAGTAATTTTCCCAAGATCATAAAGTAAGGAGCAATGAATGTTTCAGCCCAGTTTGGTTCCAGAGATCCTGCTCTTTAACTGCTAGACCCTGAATGATCTCTTTGCCTAAAATCAGTTTTTCCTTACTCTTCATGTGGGAAGGTAGGAAGCACTCTCATCATTTAGAAACGAACCTAAATTTTACCTACCCGGAGAAGCTGCCATTGACCATCTTATCTAGAGCTGCTCCTGCCCGCTTACCTCAGTCTTAGCCCTCTGCTCATTTCCTTGAAATTACTTATTAAAAGTTGTAAGTTGGGGCCCCTGCGTGGCTCAGTGGGTTAAGCGTCTGCCTTCAGCTCAGGCCATGATCCCAGGGTCCTGGGATTGAGCCCCGCATCGGGCTTCCTGCTCACTGGGGAGCCTGCTTCTCCCTCTCCTCCCCACTCGTGTGCTTTCTCTCACTCTCTGTGTCTCTCTCAAATAAATAAAAATCTTTTAAAAAAAGTTGTAAGCCATGCAATTTACTCATCATTTTTCTCAGATACCATGGATTGTTTTGCTCAGTACTCAGTCTGACCCCTTTCTAGTGTGCCTTCTGTACTGCAGAGGTGGGAGAGCTATAATCATCTACTTTTCCAAGGTTACCTTGCAATTGGCTTTTCACGTGATTTAATTTTCCCCAATCAGAAGCTCTCACAGGAGAATTTAACTTGGAACTCACTTATGTGGGGAGAGACACAGAACATGAGGAACAATTTCGCTCAAATAGATTATGGTAGAGGAGAAGGCACAATGTTAGAGTGGGCAGGTGTGGCAGAAGATTTCAGATAGTGCAGCTACTGATTGTTGCACAAGGAGCATGTCCCTGAAGTTGTCAACAGTGGTGGAAGCTTCCTGATAACATAGTTTCCTGATTGTTGTTGGAGGCTGTAGCTTCTCTGACAGCTCAGTTCTGCAGTGGCTTCAGTGTGGAAACTCAGTTTAGAGTCTGTTTCCTCAGTCCTCCTAGTGATTCTGTGAGCTTTTTATAGCCTCATTAAATCTCTTTATGTGTAAACCAGCTTCAGTAGAGACTGTTGTCTGCAACTAAGAACGCTGATTGATACACGTAATATTTTTGGGTCTCTCTTACCTCCAGAATATAAGCACAAGAGAAGTTAACCTTTTACTGTCAATAGCTGAGTTCTCAATCCCAGGCACAGCTTAATTTATAGTAGGTGTTAATATATAATGACTGAATTTCATGACAAAGTTTTAGAAAGGTTTAGCTTCTGCAATGATAGTAACTACTTTAGGATACCTTCTAAAGAACTTCCTGCCAGGCTACTTTGCTCTTTCTCTAGGTGTATTATACTTTATTTCAGCCCCTAGAATATGATATATATATAGGGAATTGAGATAGCTGAATAGGTATCAGTTACTCACTGTTCCTAAATTTGTCATGTTTGCTCATGTTTCTGCTCATAATTAGAAAACCCCGTCCTCCACTATTCTATTGGGTAGCCTCATACTCATTTTTCAAGGACAAACTGAATTATTTTCTTGCAGCAGCCTTTCTTGTACTTCCCCAAATGTTTAATTAATCACATCTTAATCTGTGTTCCTGTAACACTTTGTAGATATTTTATTATAGCATTTTATTATTCTGAGTCATCATGTTATAATTACTAGGTAAAATAAAATGTACGGGTGAAGATCCTGAAAATGACATAATGCTTCTGAAAATGTGCTATGAACTCACAAATGTAAGTTATTATCTTTATTATTGCTGCAGATGCAGAGAAAAATTATTGCTCAATTTTATTTATTTCTCTTCCCAGGTACATAGACTTCCAATTTATCTCATTTATCTTTTGTTTTGTGGACTTATTTGCCTTACACCTGACCTGACTTTTTCAAGTCCTGGAAAGAAGGGCCAAGAAGCCCTGGGAGGCCACATATTAATCTGTGTGGCTGACTCAAGGAGTAGAAGAGTAACAGTACTCAGAGTAGATGCTCAGAAAATTAAGTAATAACTCATTTTGGAACTAGCTTCTTCCTTCATACAAACATTACTATATTGTCTTCAAACAAATGAACATAAGTGAATCATTTTTACTTCCTTTTAAATAAATTATACCCACTTTGAAAATCATACTGTATTGCAAGTATCACAAAATAACTACTCTGGTCATTTAGAGAGTTTTTCCATGGTATTTACTACATCAGGTGACTCATATTCAAACAAAATAAATGTTTATTATTACCAATATTTTCACTTTTCTTCTTTAGAGGCTTTGTTAGCATATGTTAGAGAGCAGGTTATAGTTTGTATTTTGAATATTTTATTTGAAATACTTAGCACTTGCAATATTAATACTACATCTCTCCACTGATGTTTATTTTATTTTTGTTAACAAACCAACATTTACATCAAAAATAAAATAAAAAAATAAAAGAAGTAATATTTACAATATAAAACATAAGCCAGATATGGAAGCATGCTTTTCCAGATTAAACATTTACTGGGTTGGCAGGAAAAGACTTTCTTCCTCATCCATCCAAGTAAGTTTTGCTTGAATGGATTCTAATTTCTTACTCCTTTACCCTTTTCACCATCTTTCTATTGCTTTTGTTTACCTAATAGTGGTTTTTCTTTACCACTGCCTTCCATAGTTCTGCACAGCTGCTTCCCAGATGAGCTAAATTGCTCATTTTCATCTTTAGACAAGTTTAAACTATGGGCTAATCCTATATGGCTTGCACAGAAATAGTGATTGAAATCTATTTGTGACAGTTCTCATTGTTACCTTTTTTTTTTTTAAAGATTTTTATTTATTTTTTGACAGAGAGCGAGAGAGACAGCGAGAGAGGGAACACAAGCAGGGGGAGTGGGAGAGGGAGAAGCAGGCTTCCCTGCCGAGCAAGGAACCCGATGCAGGACTCGATCCCAGGACCCTGGGATCATGACCTGAGCCAAAGGCAGACGCTAAATGGCTGAGCCACCCAGGCGCCCTCATTGTTACTTTTTTTTAAGAGAGCACTCAAGGATATTGACTACAGAAAGACCCCAACCATAATTATCTGGTTCTATATCCTTCAAGTCAAATGTATTCCTTGAAAAATAATAGGACAAGCCTAGATTTATGAAGAACATAAAGGATGTATCTGGAAAATATAGCAAATTGAGAAAGTTTCTAGTTTTGTTCTTATCTATTACAGGTAGGTTAATCAACTTCTACAGAGTATTTCACCCAAATGCCTTTAAGTGGCTTTAATCAACATGAGTTGAAGAACCAAGGCAAAAATTCTTGTTTAATAGACTCATTTCATGTATTCACACATTAAATGAAAAGATTTGAGATTTCTCAGAGGTATCTCAATAAACTTCAAGTCTTTCTTCCTCCCTCTCTTTCTCTCTTCTTTCCTTTTTCTTTCTTTTCCTTCCTTCTTCTCACGTTCCTTCCTTCCCTCCCTCTTTCTCTCTTCTTTCCTTTTTCCTTTCCTTTCATTTTGTTTCATTTCATTTCCTTTCCCTTCTTTTCCTTTCCATGTTCATTTTTCTGCACTTTCTTGATAGTGCATCATAGTCAAAAGACTTAGGCACCCAGAATACTCTACAATTTACACAGGAAAATCCTAAAGGTTTGACACTACAGACTTCCAGTCAGATGGAAGATAATGAATTAGAGATTATGGGAACTAATAAGACAGTATGTTGGCATTCCCAATGACTTGCTTTTTGTTTTGGAATTGTTTATTGCTTTCTTTATTTGGGAGAGGGAAATGAAAGCTTGAATTCGGGGTTATGACTAAAGAAGCTACACTACTTAAGAAAGTGCCATTATTCTGTGTCATTAAATTTTGGCACAGAGGTGCATGCACATGTTATTGGATGGTAAGGTGTGTTCATGCATAGAATTACACAACCGAAGGGTTTATCTGGTTCATACTCTTTCTTAAAAAATTATTAGGCAAAAAATAAGTAAAAATGAAATATAAATATTGGTAGAGAATAACATGCTGAGAGTTAAAAGAATAGCAATGTTAGTATAGGGTTTTTAGATCCATGTCACCAAATTAACTTTCCTTCTGTTGTGCCTTTACAAATTTATGGGTGACTGAACATTAATGACTCAGAATATTAATGTGTTAATAAGCCTTTACTATATTTGTGTGTGTACATGTAAGAGTTTAAATAAATACATTATCCTGCCATTTCTACAGCTAAATAACATCTAATTCTGCTAAGGTGGGGAAGGCAGGCAAAGAATTATATTAATGGTTTCTGAATTCAAATACTCAGGAAAACTCAGTTAGGTTTGACTACTTCAGTTGAACATGCTTAGGACTGGATGTGAAATCTCCATATGTTCCTGGATCGTCCTATAGAAATAGCCAAGGATCAGGCATAATTGAATCAGGGTTTCTGTTTCATTCTTCTCAAGTTAGTCCATGGATACAAATTGAGTTATCATCAAATTGAACTAAATTATTTAGTTCTTTTAAAATGACCCATTTTACTCCTAAAAGCAAGAGTAGGGAAAATGCAAAATAATACACAGATTGCTCTTTTTACAGCAAACTCTTTAAGATCAATCTGATTTTTAAAAATGTCCTGGTTTTGAAATTTATGTGACATTTTTTAATATTTGAAAATGAAATCCTATATCATTTGAAGAAACTGGTCTCACATTGTTTCATTCAATTTTTTAAAAATTGGAGATGAAATAAATTTAATTTTATGAGTAGTTCGGCAGTTGAAGTTTTAAAGTTCAAGCACAAGCTCTTGTGTCCACTGTCCAATGCATTCCTTTTACGTAACAAACTAGAACCAAGTGCGAATTCAATAATATAAAGAAAATCATTTCTATACTAACTCCAAAAGGAAATTCAGAGACTGTACATATCACACACTATATTCTTGGAATCTTATGAAAACAATGAAAGCAAGCTTATACTAAAATTTTAATTATTTTCAAACTTTTACTTCATGCTGTGAGATGGAATTTGATTTGGAAAACACTTAAGAAAAGGTTCTCATGTTATCTGACAGTTTCAAATCTAGTGAAAACTCTGTCCTACTATCAAAGCAAATTTTGTGAATCAATGGCAAAACTCCAGACTTATAATACAATATAATAAAATAGTATAAATATAATAACATTTGACAGAATTGCTATAGTATTAATAGCCTGTGCAATTCCAAAATCATTGTGCCAGATACCCAGGGTTATTAAAAAATGAAAATCAACCCTAAGTAAAAGCAATCAATATACAACTTTTCTCTTTTATTGTAATTATTTTCCACAATGCTAAGATGGTTTTTAAGTAAATATTTTATTATTTTATTTTTAAGATTTTATTTATTTATTTATTTATTTATTTATTTATTTAGAGAGCACACGTGAGAAGGGGGAAGGTAGAGGGAGAGGGGGAGAGAGAATTTTAAGCAGATCCATGCTCAGAGCCCTATGCGGGGCTCAATCTCACCACCCTGAGATCAAGACCTGAGCCCAAACCAAGAATTAGGCGCTCAGTGGACTGAGCCACGCAAGCGCTCCATAAGTAAATATTTTAAGTAAAAACTTCATTCCTGAAATTTTTCAAAATTGGGTTAAAAATTACCTTCGTAAAAATCACTCATTTCATTCAAATATTCATGTAATAAATTTTTAATAAGTCCCTGCCATGTGTCAGGCTTTAGATAGGCACCACAAGTACAACTACATTATAAACAGAAATACATTGCCCCACATTTCCACAGAAGAGGACTTCTATAGGAGAGGTCTGAATTGAACGGTGGCAACCTAACTTCTTTGAGCTGTACATTCCCAGGGGCAGGGTCCTTGCATTCAAAAGTCAGCACAGAGCTACTTGGGGCTTTTTCGCTTTTGCGCATTGCCTTCTGAAGGTAGGTTAGTGAGATAGGGCTGCTGGGAACAGGGCCCAGAAATCTGGTTGTAACAAGTACTCGGGTGATTTCAGGGCATGGTCAAATTTCTTTTTTTTTGTTTTTGTTTTTGTTTTGACTTTTTATTGTTATGTTAATCACCATACATTACATCATCAGTTTTTGATGCAGTGTTCCATGATTCATTGTTTGTGCAAACACCCAGTGCTCCATGCAGAATGTGCCCTCTTTAATACCCATCACCAGGCTAACCCATCTTCCTACCCCCCTCCCCTCTAGAACCCTCAGTTTGTTTTTCAGAGTCCATCATCTCTCATGGTTCGTCTCCCCCTCCAATTTCCCCCCCTTCATTCTTCCCCACCTACTATCTTCTTCTGCTGGGTTTGGGGCATGGTCAAATTTAAGAACCACAGCTTGGACCAACTTTATCAGAAAACTCAGTGCTTGGAGTTGCCAGACTACCACTGACAAAGCTGATACTTTGGCTCCAGCAGCCTCTCTTCTTCTCTACTTCTATCTTTGTTCTCTCAATTCTGCAGATAGCATGATTGGGTAAAAATTTAATACACATCAAATCTTTCCATGGGCTAAAAACCCTCCAGTGGCTTCCTATTTTACTCAGAATAAAAATGGAGTCCTTACAACTTGTAACGCCCTATGTGATTGGCTCCTGTTTCCTCTCTGACCTCATTACGTAACCTGCTTTACGTGGGCTCCACTGCAGCCGGGCTGGCCTCCCTGCTGCTCCTCACATAGACCGCCTCAGGGCCTTGCATCCTCTGACTACACAGGCCTCCTGCCTGGTCTCTCCAGGGCTCACTTCCTTCAGGTCCCTGTGTGCGTGCCAGCTTCACAGTGCAATGAAGTCTTTCATGGTCACCTTGATTTCAAATGGCAACCAGAAATCCCCTTTCCTGCTCTGTTTTCCTCCATAGCACTTACCTTGCTCTGACATTTCATATAGATGTATAGATGCTGAATTTTCTACTTAACTACTTAACATAAATCTATATAATATATATGTATATGTATACATACATATACATGGATAGACATATTTGTCATTGATTTATTTTCTATCTCCTACCACCGCCTATAAACTCTGTGAGAGAATATTTACTTTTTTCTGGTAATTGTATCCCCAGTCCTAGAACTTGGTACATGGAAGGTGTTCTGTAAGTACCTGTTGAATGACTCCCCATAGGGATTATTGTGTTAGTTACTTGGCAGTTACAGCCATGAGAAGAGAGGAGGTACAGATATTTGGCACCCGAAACCTCCAACACCATGGTTGTTTCTGTGCTGAAGAGGTCACAAGTAAACATGGCAAAATTATATTGTAGTTGATGTAAAGGAAAAGAGGTAGACACAATGAAATGGAATCACATTGGTGAACCTAGTTCAGGGAATGGAAGAGTTTGGAAAAGAAGGTCACACTAGAATTATGTCTTTAAGAAAGGGTCCGCTGGGTGGAGAATGTGGGTACAGGTACTTCTGGTAGAGGGTCATGAAAGAGCATGATGTATCTAGGAAACAGTGAGTGGTTTTTGGATTAAAGCATGAAGAGAGTTGGGTAGACACATGAAACAAGACAGGGAAGCTGACGCGAGTTTTTCATATAATACTGGAAGGTTTTGCTTGCCTTGAATCTTAAAAAAATGTTTGAGTAGAATTCTGTCTTACTGAATGCTAATCTCAACTCCTGAAGTTTGAGATGACTTTTCTAACGTGGAGAATAGAATTTCTGGGTAAGTGGGAATCAGGGTGGAAAGAGAGAGCAATAAATCTCTCCGTTAAGTTCAATTCTGGAATGGCTTCAGAATTCCCCCATCGGAAGTACTGTAGATAGATTTGGATTTAGTCCATGTGATTTCACTCTCTAGTTTCTTTGCATGTTACCTCAGCCATAGACAAGGGAAAATGGCATGATTGATATGGGATTATAATAATTAATTAGAGCAAGTGGACTAGTTTTTGCTTATCACTAGTTAAGCTAGTGCTGTTTTTAAAATAAAATGAAGTAAAGCAAAATACAAACTCTCAAGTCATATGTACGGATAGATAAGTACACAGCATGCTGAAATCTTAGAAGAATCTGGACTAGGGATTAGGAGACCTAAGATCTAGTCCCACTTCTGTTACATCTACTCTTTTGTGCTTAAGCAAGCCATGAATCGTCTCATTTGTGACATTTACACTCAAGAATCCTTATATTTCTAGATTTCCAATCATCAGTAGATTTCTAGTATTCCCCAAGTTATAAGTGTTGGACTTTTGAATCTACCTGGAATGTATTGACTTATATGTATTCCAAGAATAGAAAGTGATTTTGCCTACTACCCCAGAGAGCAAGATGTGTTCCCCAAGATATCATGTTACCTTACTTTTTGATTCCGTGATGGCCACAGACATGGCATCTGAATGAAGGTGATCATGCTGAGCCCCTACTTGTTTTATCAATCCAAATGAGATGGTTATTATATAGCTGAGACAGGGAAGGTGCAGGGGGTGGAGATATTTCTTTGATATCTTCAAGTTTCTTTTGGTTACATACAACAAAATTACTTTTTACATAGAAATAACGGGGTTGGCATTTTGTAGAATGGCCTGCGAAGTGGAAACTGGTTCTGAGTTCTGAACAATAAGCAAGTACAATTTTGGTGCAGTTTATTTGCACCCTGGAAGTTGTCTATGATCCCTGATAGCTCTACACTATAACTTTAATGCTATTTAAATTCTGTTATGACAAATACCATCTTTTCTTCTAATTTAGTAAATTAAATGAAAAAAATTCTGGATATGAAGGTTAATTTGCTAATAGCCTTTCTTTTAAAAATGTAAATTTTAAACAGGAACTAGAGAAAGAGCTAAGTTTGTATAAACACATAAATGTTAGTTCATATTAGTTTAGCTACTATAAAAATTTTGCCAACAAATGAAAATCTTTTTAGAAGAGATATTTAGCAATTCTCCTTTAACTAGGGGTCAAACTGAGCATGACTAATAATGGGACAACTTGACATTAAGTGCCTCCTGCTATGATGCAATATGTAGTTACTCACCAACAGAGAATTCTTGGTGAAAAACTATTTACACTTAATACAATCAAGCCTTTCCACTTATCTCCCAATTTAAAGAAAATACAGGGACAAGAGAAACAAGTTAAAAGATACCACAAGCAAACAATCAGAAAAATCCAGAATGCAGGACAATGTAAAAAGCAACTGGCCTTATCTCATTAAAAAGCCAATGTCATGACCAAGAAAAAAAAATCTTGTTGGGATGTGCAGGGGAAGGGGCTATCTTAGAGTAAAAGACAGTCAAGAGGCATAAGCGGTGCAATTTTTGAACACTCATTGGATAATGCTTCCCAAAACCAGTTATAAAACACATTTGAGACAAGACAATTTGAATATGAGCTGGATATTAGCTGGTAGTAGGAAATAATTACTAATCTTCTTATGTATGATAATGGTGATGTTATATAGGAGGATGTTCTTATTCTTAGGGGATGCATGGCGAAATGTTTAGGGGTGAGGGTGCCTGGGTGGCTCAGTCGTTAAGCGTCTGCCTTTGGCTCAGGTCATGATCCCAACATCCTGGGATCGAGTCCCACATGGGGCTCCCTGCTCGGCGGGAAGCCTGCTTCTCCCTCTCCCACTCTCCCTGCTTGTGTTCCCTCTCTCGCTGTCTCTCCCTGTCAAATAAATAAATAAAATCTTTAAAAAAAAAAAAAGAAATGTTTAGGGGTGAAATCTGCAAACTATTTTAAAATGATATATACACAGCAGCATACTAAAGAGAGTTGAAGCACATTTGAAAATGTTAACTGTTTAGTCTAGGTTGTGAGTATACTGGTATTTATTGCACTGTTTTTTGGACTTTTCAAAAATTAAGATAATTTCATAATAAACTGGAAGTGTTGCACAACAATTTAAATGTATTTAGTGCCACCGAGCAGTACCCTTAAAAATGGTTAAAATGGTAAATTTTATGTTATATATATTTTACCAAAATTTTTAAATGTTGGAAAAAATCTTGCATAAAGAAGCAGTCTGTCATAATCATAGTAATTGTTGTCAATAAACTAGGAGGTTGTATCAGATCTCTAATTATTCACTTAAGGTTTACCCAGAGCATAATCTTCAGGGAAGCACATTCTAGACAACTAAGGAGACTACCAGATGATTGTTCTGATTTTTTTTTAAGCAATGAGCCAAACAGGTTCTGAATAAAATTCTACCATAGAATAATGCAGGCCGATATTTCAGTAGGAATTTGGTAGAAAAAGTTAGTTCTAGTATATTTGGGCTTTATATAGACAGGTAGGAGGAGGTTCACCTGAATATAGCTTTGGGGAGCTTTCTTCTCCATCCTTGAGTTTTCCATGAGAGATAGTACTTAATGTTTAGCTTGGGATCAAGAGAAACTGAAATGAGTTAAGTACTGGAAAATTAAATTCATTTGTATAAGAATTCCAAGTAAATATTACAAAAATTATGTGAACCACAGTTCAGAGGATATGAATAGATTCTAAAAGTATCCTGGGACATAACTGAGGTTCAACAAGTCAGGGCCAATTTTTCCCTAAAGACTTTTAGGCTAAAGCCACAATTAAAGGCCACTTTATTTCTGTCCAGAGCTCTTCCACACACAAAGCTGTGGGACACTGTAATTCTTACTCATAGTGACTGAAAATAAAAGCCTGGTTAAGTACAAAGGGCTGTTTTCTGCCAAGCTCAATGAAAGGAGGAAGTGGCAAGGGTGGGTACAGGATGGCTGAAATTCCCCAGTCTTAACTGTGGATAGCGGGATTGCTTCAAGTTCTGAAAAACAATCCCAAATTAGGTCTTGTCAAGTCAGATACACATCTGCAAAAGAAATATACAACCTGACAATGACTAGGATATGGATATGAGACCAAAGGGGAAAATGGTATCTTTTCACGACAAAGTCCTAAAGTAGAATCATGTAGTGATTTAAAAAAAATCATGGTATTTGGGGTTCCACAGATCTCTCTTTGGTCCTGGATTTCTAGTTGTGAGTGCAAATGTCTCTGTGTGTGACTTTGGGTTAAGCGAATTAATGTCTCTATGATGCACATTCTTTGATGTTAGAATGTGAAAAAAAAATACCTAAGCCATAAGGCAGCTGTAAAGAGTAAGTGAAATAATGAATATAAATTATTTAGCTCAGTGCCTTGTCCACGTAAGTGCTCAGTTAATTTTTATCAGCATCATAATTATCTCAGACTTTGCCTCAGAGAGAGCCTGAAGGCTGAAATTAAACTCGCCCAAAGTGGGAGAACAACAAAGAGCATGACTGGGCTAATGGCAAATATAACTTCTAACATTTGAGATGGTAATTTAGGCTAGTAGTCAGAGCCTCAAATGCTTGGGAGAATCCAGGAATGACTTGAGGGGGACAGTGCAGATGCCAGGATGTGTGAGTGGTCAAGTCTGTGTCTATGTTAATCTGGTGAGAACATAGCCCATCTCAGGAGGCAACTGCTATTTAATTCTAGATCATGGTTGTGAGGAGAGAATGTAGGCTCAGTGTGGGAAGAGCTTATTAGTTTTTAAGAGAATCTGCAAATCCAAAATATTTTATGTGACGTTTCCGGTTTCTAAAACACTGACACAATTTTTAAATACATCATGTAGGCCAAACAAAACATGTCCGCAGCCAGACACTACTAACTGGTGATCTCTGGTCTACAGTTTCTTACATTGTGCCTATCTAAGATTAATACTGGTTCTAAAGATCAGGATGGGATTGCACCTCTCGGGTGAGGACAACTAGACCAGATCGATCAATCAATTGATCAATCTATCTATCTATCCAGAGAATTGAGTCATAAACATGAGCCACATATGTCATTGTAAATTTTCTAGCAGCCACACTAAAAAAAAGTAAAAAAAAAAAAAGTGAAAATAATTTTAATAATATATCTCATTTAACCCTACGTATCTAACATATCATTTTAGCATGCAATTAATGCAGATTTATTAATAAGATAGTTAATATTTTTATGATAAATCTTCAAAATCAGGTATGTATTTTATATTTTTAGAATATCTTAATTCAGAGTTAATCACATTTAAAGTGTTCAACACCCACATGTGGCTCTGGCTACTCTACTGGACAGCACAGGTCTAGGGTATGCTTCTTGAACTTTAATATGCATATTGAAATTTTGCAGATCATGTTAAAAGGCCAATTCTGCTTCACTGGTAGAGCCTGAGATGCTTTACTGCTGGTGTTACTGGCCCACAGACCACACTTTGAATATCAAGGAGCTGGTGGTTGTGGAAAGTCTCCCTCAATCAGAATCCTTTTTCACCCAAAGTATTCCTTCTCTTTCAGATTCAGCAAATATCTGTTGAAGAGACTAAATTGATATTCTACTAATTAGTCACCAAATTTAGATGTGGAACAGTATCAATAACCTTAAACACAGGCAATATTTTATATACCCTGTGCATTAGAACTGAGTCGTTTACTCTTTTTTCTTTTAAACTTGAGAACCTTTTTCTTTTAAACTTGAGAACCAGATGCTTTCATGAGAACACACTTAAGCACAGGATAAACACAACTTTAAATTCTAACTTCAGAAGTTTGGCATGTTAAACATTTTAATAAAACAGACAATGGGATTGCAAGGGAAATTTGATAATAATATCTCAAAGCTTTAATATTTAGGGGCATTCCTCGGTCAAGGGTATGAATATTTCATAGACTCTCCAAAGAGAAACACAAAACTTTTTCATTTCCTCCTGACGAGTCTACTTGAGGGATAGGTAGAGCTCTACAGGCAGACTTTAGATCTTTGTGGAAATGATATAGATACATAAATATGGAAGTGTAAGCAGCTAAACGTGGGGCAGAATATAACTCAAGGATTCTACATAGTGCAATCACACTCAAGCTACAAAAGCTTTTAAATTCAGAATAGCGTTCTGGAGGTGAGCAGTGAATTATAATTCCTAAGAATTTGTTCTCACTCTTTCTCTCTCGTGAGCTTCAGCAAGTGGTTTACTCTTGCTTCTCCTGTCTCAGATGGTAATAATGCTTCTTGAAACTATCTCACTAAATTTTTGTAGGAAAGTGTGAACTCCCTACACTGGAACATGCTATTGGCTTATGAGGTATTCATATATGCTGACAGGAAGGTACTGAGTCTTAAACACATGGTCAGAATGGAGTCTGAACTGACAAGACATCAAGTTCTCAGGGCCCTCTCTTCTGCTGTGTTGCATAATAGCCATAGCTGTTGATATTTCTATTTTCCACATGACAGGATTCCAATCACAGAACTAATGTCTCTTCCTACACAAAATAGAATAGCACGTCAAAAGGTAAGTGAATCTTTAATTTTAAAGTCTTTGTTCTAGTTCTGAATTGAACTAAGTAGGGAAATACATATACGAAAGATATTTTCCCCCCTGGTAACACTGTTTAGTCATTTATTGCTGTGAAATCTCTTGAGTGAAAAATCTGAAGCTTGATTCTGATAGATGGCTTAAATTAAACTCATGTGGTAAAAATTACCCAGTGGGATCATCAGAATAGAGCTAACTTTGTTTAAAAGCTCTGAAATGATCTGGCACCCATGAGGAAAAAAAAACACAAAAAACCAAAATGATAAAACTCACTAATTAGGAAACTTATAAAATATTATTAAAAGAAATTTTAAAAGGTGTAAATAAATTAAGTAAATAAATGGATGACTGAATATCCTAAAGATGCCAGATAATTGTACATTGGCCATAACTCAAAAACAATTCCAATCAAAATTACAACATTTTTGTGTGTGAACTTCACAAGCTAACTCTAAAATTTATATGTTAGAGTGAAGGACAAGCACAGCCTAGAAGCTTCCGAAGAAGAAAAAACTGCCTTTATTTCAAAAAGTATTACTAAAATATACCAAGTGACCAAGATTCTATTATTTCAAGGAAAGACCAATAAAACTAAAGAGTGAGCCCAGAAATAAACATGTACCTAACTTAAGACACAAATCGTGTTGCACATGTGAGAGAGAAGATAGTGGACTTTTCAGTAAGTGTTCTAGGACAAATTATTAGTCATTTAGGAAAACAATAATAAAAAGCAGACTCTTACCCAATCATTATATATAATGTTAAATCTGGGTATGTCAAAGATATAAAATAAAAAGCAAAACTACACTCTATAGGATAATATCTTTATATTAGAAGGTAGAGTTTGATTAAGCAAAACACAAAAAGTGCAAACCTCAGATGAAAAGATTAGTAAAATGTATTAATCTATCAAAACTTCTGACTTCTGACTATCAAAAGTCAATGTAAAGGAAGTGAAAGGAGAATTGCACACGGAAGATGATATTTTTCAATATATACAAAAGGCAAATGATTAATCAATGTCCAAAAGATAAAAATAAAAAGAATTCACAATCTATAAGAAAAGAAGAAATAAATAACCAACAGAAAAGATGAGGAAGTCTTAATAGATAATTCACAGGAAGGAAATTTGATCAACCAATGAAAGATGTCCAGTCTGATAAGTAATTACAGAAATGAAAGTTAAAAACCACAGTGGCAGTCATTTATAACTCAGTACAGTGGGGAAAAAAATGTTTGTTAACTAGAACATTTACATCGTACTTCTGGTAGGTACAAATTGGTAGAACCACTATGAAAGCAATTTGGCATTATCTTTGTACTCTTTTGTGCTTTTGGCTTTGCATTTTTTCCCATAAATTTAAGGAAATAATCAAATATTTATTTTGTCTTTCTGCATGCACTGAATTCTGTTTTAGGGTAACCAACTAAGTGATGAGGAAAAGTTATTCTCTATGGAAGAATTCTAGCTAAATAATGCAGAATGAATTCTAGAATTAGAGAATTACCATTATACAACCCTTACTAAAAACATTTAGGTAGCTTTTGTTATTGTATGCTAAAACTATTTGAGTGAAACAATGGGGAACTTTATAGTGGAGTGATCAGACTGACACCACCTGAACTCACTGATCAAGCTCACAAAGCTTCACCTATTAAAAATGGTTACCTAAGGGCGCCTGGGTGGCTCAGTCGGTTAAGCGACTGCCTTCGGCTCAGGTCATGATCCTGGAGTCCTGGGATCGAGTCCCGCATCGGGCTCCCTGCTCAGCGGGGAGTCTGCTTCTCCCTCTGACCCTCCTCCCTCTCATGCTCTCTGTCTCTCATTCTCTGTCTTGCAAATAAATAAATAAAATCTTTAAACAAACAAACAAACAAAAATTGAAACTGGATTTTATCAAGCCAGTTGACAGGAAATAGAAGGATAGAGGTAGGATGTAAAACAACAGCGTGTTTTGAAGTGATCAGTCACATTTTGAATATGAGACATTTCTTGGGATAAATGACATGGCTTCTCCATCAAATCAACAGCATAAAAAAGTAAAAAAGAAGGAAGGGACTGTTATATAGTGAAAGAATTACAGAAGATAGAATAAGAAAACACAATATTATTTGGATTTTGATGTGGTCAAATCAACTGTGAAAAGATAACTTTAAGACAATCAATGAAATATGAATAAGGACTAACTAGGCATTAAAGGATATTAAGGAATTATTTGTTAGGTATTTTCTGTTAAAATGTTATCAGATAAAGATTCATACTGAAATATTAGTATGAACAATTCATATAGGTGAAATGACACATCTTATATTTGCTTTAATATAAACAAAGATGTTAAGGTTATAGAATCTGGTATTTTTAGTAACTTATTAGTTATGGAGGGGTGGTAGAGAGGAAGAGGTCTAGAATAACATCTGATTTTGACTTGGGTTGCAAGGGCGGTGCATTTGCCAAGATGGGAGGATACAGAAGCAACAGAAAACTATAGAGATTAAGGTGAGTTTAATTTTGAAAATAAGTTTTAGGTGCTAATGGGATACACAGAAGGTTCTCTGAAGTAAGCAGTAGGGTAACTGAATATGAAATAAGAACAACTCCTATCTAGAAAAGTGTTCAAATCACCCAGGAGAACATAAGAATGAATGGTAGGAAACGAAATCTAAGGATGAACTCTAATGAATGCCAACGTGTATGAAATAAACAAGGGGAGAGTTCAATGAGGGATTTTGAAAATAAAAAGAGTATTTGAATAGTTTTGAGAAGAAAGAATTACTCAGCATAATGATTAATCAACACTAATCAAATACTGTAGAGAAGTTAAGTAAGAGAAGAACTGGAAACAGTCCATGGGATTTCGAATTTGGCAGTCACTGGTGATGTTAGTAGGAGTCGTTCCATTTGAATAATGGTGACACACAACTAATTACCACGGGTTAGCGCTTACATGAGAAGTGAGAATTGGAGACACTTGTTATTTTGAGGAGCTTAGCTGAAAACCGAAAGAGAGGCAGTGCAAGAGTTGGAGTGCAAAAAGGGACTTTTAATAGAAATAATCTTTTTTTAATAGGAATGGATTCTCCTTTTTTAATAGAAATGGCTTCAGCATGTTTAGAGGCAAGATAAAGGAGTCAGTTGAGAGTGAGTTTGGGAATTTTTAAAAACAGGGGGAACAGATGAAATACAGCTTCAGTGGAAAGACGGATGGAAAGCATCAAACACAAGTTGAATAAATTAGCTCTAAACAGAACAAGTAGTTATTTTTTCTCTGAATCTGTAAAGATTTTGTGAGACTAGATGCATGTTATAAAGGAAATATTTCACTTGGTAAGAATGAACTATTATTTTTTTTTCAAGAAATAAATCTAATTCTTTTTTTTTATTATGTTAATCACCATACATTACATCATTAGTTTTTGATGTAGTGTTCCATGATTCATTGTTTGCGTATAACACCCAGTGCTCCATGCAGTACGTGCCCTCTTTAATACCCATCACCAGGCTAACCCATCCCCTTACCCCCTCCCCTCTAGAACCCTCAGTTTGTTTCTCAGAGTCCATAGTCTCTCATGGTTCATCTCCCCCTCCGATTTTCCCCCCTTCATTTTCCCCTTCCTGCTATCTTCTTCTTCTTCTTCTTCTTCTTTTTTACATATAATGTATTATTTGTTTCAGAGATACAGGTCTGTGATTCTTCAATAGTCTTACACAATTCACAGCACTCACCATAGCACATTCTAAAAGCAAAGGTGCAGTCATCTAAGGTCAGACCTATGTTGTTTCAGAAATGTCACCGGAAAAAAGCCCAAGTCATTCTTAGGGCATATATTCCCTCATGGTTCTTGGGCAAGTGTAGGTCTTGCTGTGTTAGAAGAATGTGTGCCAGTTTGCAGGAAATTGGCCCTCTGAGAGGTGGGCTAATGGACAAGATAGCATGGTGGTGTGCCAGGAGTCAGGAGAAGTCATATTCTGAACATGGATGGTGGGCCAGAACAGAATTGTGACTGAAAATAATCAGAAGGGCACTCTGAGGGCAACTCTGGCTAGTGAGGAAGTCTGCTTTGGTTGACAAAGAGACAGATCAGTTGGTAGTTTCTATGTTTAGATTCAATGTAATCTGTGATTTGTGAGGCAAATCATACATTGAGAGGAGTCAGTGTCAGCAGCTGACAACAAAGATCTTGAGGGAGTGGTGAAGAGTTAGTATATTTTTGGATATTTTTTAGAATATTTTTGGATATCCACACCTTAATGAAATTTCCTAAAATTTCCTCCAGCAGAACCCAGGAATTCAGTTACAAGTGCAGAAAAAAAAAAAAAAAAAAGTCCTAATCAATCTACCTTTGAAGTTAGCAGGATAGATACAGCCAAAGCACAAAAAGAGATTATTACAGAGAGAAGTTAAATGACATGCCATGCATCTAGGTGGGATCAGAAAAAGGGTAGGTCCATTAAGGTGATGATGGGTTAAGAAGTCTTTAGATAATAGCAATAAGGATGGATAAAAGACAGCACGATTGTCAAAGGAGGAGAGTGTTGTTACAAGTGTCGAATAATCTGGATATAGAGGACAGTTCAAGTAGAATGCTGCTACCCCTTCTGGATTCTATGGAAAGTAAAAGATAGAATTTAAAAATTAGCTTGAGACCTACTACCAAAGGGATAGAAGGGTTGATCTGTGAATAAACTGACAGTACAGAGCAGATCATATGTGATAGGATGAGGTCTCCAGAGGAAGGGGTAGGGGTCAATAATAAAAAGAATGATGAGTGGGAAGGAATCCCAGAATAGGCCAGTAATGAGAGTAAATGAGGGCATGCTAGTCAAAAGCTTGTACTTTGGTTGGTGACCAAAGAAAAGAGGGGGGAGAAGGTGTTAGGTGGACTGTTCTTGAGGCTCCTAAGCAGACCAATTCCCAAGTGGTCCAAGACCCTTATGAGATTAGCCATTTTTAGGCTCTACTTATCATTTAAAAGTAATGTCACTGGGAATTTACTTACCTCATCTCTGAAAAGTTCTCTTCCTCAGACTGTTGATGGAAAAAGTGCATCTATGTTCATTGCCCATTTAAATTTTTTATTCAAGCCACTCTTACCACATTCCATATATATATGTCTATTCCACTCTAGGCACCATATAGAACATAAAATAAGAATCTTTTACCATGCCTCTGAGGAGCTTGTTCTCTTACTGAAGGTGTGAGAAGTACATACAATTTACCTCATATCTGCGGGTTTTGGAAGAAGTCTTTTTTTTCCACTAAAGTAGACTTCAAAATCTTCGATCTTTAGCCTGTGGGCATAGTCAATGTATCCTGATATTTCCTGCCCATGAGAATTTCTGTCACGAATAAAGATCACGGTCTGGTAGCACACACAAAAAAAGATGGAGAATGAAAAGAATAAATGAATAAAAGTCATTTGAATATATTGCATATGGTAATAAAAGCTACAGTTTTTGAGTATTACATGTGCCAGACCCTATTTTAAGTGCTTTACGTTTCACCCTCACCATGATCCTATGAAGTAAGTATGATTATTTACTCCTGACAAATGAAGAAATTCATGAAAAGTTAACTGTGCAGGTATATAATGTGCATTTACAGTAATTTTATATGACAATATCAATAAATAACTTACAGAGGTCTTCCAAAGGGCAGACATTATTTTAAGTGTTTGCAGTACATTAATTTATTTCCTTTTCTCCCAATCCTATTGTCTTCTCTTTGTCATAATTCCTTTAAATAAGAAAACTAAGGAACAGAGAGGTTAAGTACCTCACTCAAGGTCTCACAGCTAGTAATGGAAAAATTGAGATTAAAGCCCAGGCTCATGTGTTTGTCTCTCTAATCACTACATCATTTTTCCATCTCAACTCCTATGTATTTTCTGTTATAGAGATATAAACTGGCCCCTTCTCATTACCATGAGAGTAAAAAAATCTCTTTATAAAATGAAAATCTCTTTATAAAGTCACCTTACAAATTAAGTCCATAAGTCAAAATAAACAGCAAGTACATATTTCTCATTCATATTAATTCCAGCACAAATATCATTGTGCACCTAGGCATGTTAGGTACTGTTGTAGGTGCCAAGGATATAAGACAGCAAGCACCCTGGCCTCTCAGAACGTGTGCTTTGGTGAGGGGAGACAGATGAGATATGAAAAGGAAAAAAGTACTTCCAGTGAGTGATAAATGCCACAAAGCAAATAAAAAACATGGTTGACTAGACAATGAAGTCATCAGAGAGGGAGAAAAACCATGAGAGACTCTTAACTCTAGGAAACAAACTGAGGGTTGCGGGAGGGGAGGTGGGTGGGGGGATGGGGTACCTGGGTGATGGGCGTTAAGGAGGGCACGTGATGTGATGAGCACTGGGTGTTATACACAACTGATAAATTATTGAACACCACATCTGAAACTAATGATGTAATATATGTTGGCTAATTGAATTTAAATAAAAAATTAAAAGGAAGTAAAGAACATGGTTGACTAGAGAATAAATTGGTGGTGGTGAAGCCTACTTTGGGTAATCAGAAAAGACCTTGAGGAGGTCTTTTTTTAATTTTCATTTAATTTTTTAATTTTGTAATCTTTTAAAATTTTAATTTAAACCAACACTTGAAGCTTGAAGGATGAGAAAGAGTCAGGCAATGTAAAGATCTAGAACAGGGGCCTATCAGGTGAAGGGAACAACTGGCACCAAGGCCCCTAAGTGGAAACCAGCTCAGGCAAATGGAAGAATTGTTGTCATTTCTCTATCAAGCCAGTAGACATTGATCTTGAGTTCTAAGAAAAAAACAAAACAAAACAAACAAACAAACAAAAGAAAACCTATTGTAACTGGGAAAGTTCTTAATGTCCTTATTTCCAGTTCTAGTTCAAAGTGCAGAATTCCATGGCAAAGTTCTACATTTGGAAGAAACTGTCAACAAGTCTTCCTTTTTCTCTCCAGCAATCACTAGATGGTTACTTGCTAGGTCTCTGTGTAGTCAATTACAGGAAGCACTAACGTGGGTTACCTTAACAGAGCTTCCAAAAAGGTGAACTGAGAAAACTGAAAGAATTCTTTTCCCCTCTGCACCTGAGAAAACATGTTGCTAACAGTGTCCCAGTTGAAAAACACAAGAACAAGCCACAAGGTACTGTCAGTTGTTATTTTGCTAAATTGCATCTTCCTGCCTCCTGTGGTTGTTTGGCACTTGTTGCTGAAGATACCGTGCTGCGAAGGATTCTGAGGCATGTCCTTGGCTTAAGGAGAGGAAGGGTGGGATGGCTTAGTGCTATTTCCCATAGATATGGCTCAAGGAGCTAGCATGGTCATTCCTGTGCTCAGTCTTACGTAGATCCGGTCCTTGGTTCTTCTCATTTCCACCACGTAACGATAAGTTAAAATTCTATAGATTTCTCCATGCTTTCAGCCACATAGTTTTTAGCTTTTACAGCACAAATTCTAAAGGGACAGTAACTCAGAGACTTCTTGAGACTCTTACACTACTAAACCCATAGCAAATATTGCTATCCCGGCTTAATCAAGGCCACGTGCTAGAACTATCAAAGTTTCATATGCAGTCCTAAAGGTACTTGAAATCTTTATTCCATCAAGGCTGTTCCTGATGTTAAGGCAAGTCACGCAGGCACATAGAGGAAAAAAGGTCCCAAAAAAGTCCTCTACTTTTAAAATGGAACTCTATTTTTAAAGATTTTATTTATTTATTTACTTTTTAGAGAGAGAGAACATGGGAGGAGGAGCAGAGTGGGGAGGGAGGTGGGGGAAGAATTTTAAGCAGACTCAGAGCTGAGCGCAGAGCCCAGCAAAGGCCTTGATATCATGACCCTGAGATCATAACCTGAGCCGAAACCAAGAGCTGGACACTTAACCAACCACCCAGGCAAACCTAAAATGGACCTCTATTAACAGAAAAAGAAAAACAAACAAACAAACAAACAAACAAACAAAACCTCCTCTGTCTGCCTCTGTCTCTGTCTCTTTTTAAATGAGATGGACCAGCCTTATTTTTTCAGCAGAATGGCATACCAAATATTGTAAATGATCTTCCTGCTGAAAGCAAAAATAAATTCTGGATAAAATCTAAAAAGCAACTTGTAACATGCATTGATGCACTGTCAAGAAAATGAGGAATACTTAGAGTCTAAAAACGAAGTGAAAATAGATTCCCAGAAAGGAAAGCAGAGCCCTAGAGCCATCTTTGTCCTGCAGGCATATGCCCAACCCCAGGGAATCTTACCAAAGTTTTCATGATCTTGGCAGTTGGAGGTGACAGGAGACAAAATCCAGCCTTTCAGGTAGAGAGACTAATAGGACTTGCTGCCTCAACATAGGGCAGAGAAATCAAAAAAGGTTGAAAACAATCTGTAATGTGTCCAGAGAACAGAAGAATGATTCCAAAATTATAAACCCAGAGAAAATATCTTTCTAGTGAGCAAAATATAGATATATTCAGACCAAAAAATGAGAGCCTTGACTGATAAAAGACTCTAACTCAAAGAAATCTTAGAGGATGTACAGTTGACCCTTGAACAACATGGGTTCGGACTACATGGATCCACTTACATGTGGATATATTTTTTAAAAAATACAGTATAGCACTGTAAATGTATTTTCTCTTCCTTATGATTTTCTTAATATTTTCTTTTCTTTAGCTTACTTTATTGTAAGAATACAGTATGTAATACATACAACATATAAAATGTGTTAGTTGACTGTTTATGTTATCAGTAAGGTTTCCAGTGAACTATTAGTAGTTAAGGTTTTGAGGAGTCAAAAGTTATATTCAGATTTTTGACTCTGTGGTAGGGTTGGTACATTTAACCCTTATATTGTTGAAGAGTCAACAGTACTTCAGCCAAAACAAAGTGAATCTAACTGAAAGGTCAGAGATAAAGAATAGAATGATAATCAAAGAAAGTAGTAAATATATATAAAAATATATAATGTAATGATAGTGTTATGGGCTGAATTGTGTCCCCTCAAAATTCCTATGTTGAAACCCTATCCCTCAGGATCTCAGAGAATGTATTTGGACATAGGGCTTTTAAAGAAGTTATTAAGCTAAAACAAGCCCATTAGTCCCTAAGCCAATCTGACTTTGTAAGGAGAGGATAGTTGGACACACAGAGAGACATCAAGGGTTTGTACGCAGAGGAAAGACCATGTAAAGACACAGTGAGAAAGGGGTACCTGCAAACCAAGGAGGAAGGTTTCAGAAGAAACCAACCTTGCGGACTTCGACATCTTGATCTATCTTTGACTAATGGCTTCGATAATTGTGAGAAAATAAATTTCTGTTGTTTAAGCCACCCAGTATGTGGTATTTTGTTATGGTAGCCCTAGAGAACTGATACACATGGTAATAAATTAAAATAATTAAGTATGTACAATTAGTGTAAATGGCCAAATGTTTAAGTTGAAAAACAAAGCTTCTTAGAGTGGGTAAAAAAAAATATGATACAAAACTTAAGGTTGAAATTTAACTGATGAAATAATATGCATAAGGAAATGTCTGTCCAAAAAAGAGCTGGCATCAGCATATAGGTATGAGACAAATGAGCTCAAAGGCAAAAAGCATTCCTACAGATGGAGAATCACTAGATAATGATAAAAGATTCAATTCACAGAAAGAGCAGTTATAAACTTGAATGAACCTTTGAAAACATAGCCTCAAAAATAGATATAACTGGGGCGCCTGGGTGGCTCAGTTGGTTAAGCGACTGCCTTTGGCTCAGGTCATGATTCTGGAGTCCCGGGATCGAGTCCCGCATTGGGCTCCCTGCTCAGCAGGGAGTCTGCTTTTCCCTCTGACCCTCCCCCCTCTCATGTGCTCTCTCTCTCTCATTCCCTCTCTCAAATAAATAAATAAAATCTTAAAAAAAATAAAAAAAATTGATAGAACTACAAGGATAAATAGACAAGTCATCATCACCGTGGTAAATTTCTCTCTCTTATTAAGTTTTAGATCAATGATAAATTCCATAATTATTATAAAGTTAATATACATTGTAAAGAATTAAAAACACAAGCTTGAGTGCTTGGTTTTTACCTTAGCCAAGTACCCAAACATCTTTACTCTTCAGTGTCTTGTGGATAAAATGACTGATAGTGTAAAATTATATGTATATATATATGTATATATATATATATAGCACCACAATTTCACTATTTTACAATATTATATACAGCCTTCCCATATGAGTTAAAGCCCATTGTCTATGGGAATCTGTAAATTACCTCAAATCTCACTTCTCCAGCCTTGTGAGAGTTAAATGGATGCTCTTTGATTTTTGTGAATCTAGGGGTTTTCTGAAGCTAGAGAACTTCAAGTCAGGCCAAACTGAGTATAAGCAGGGGTTCTTCCAGGTTCAATCTATGTCCTTGGGTGTGTTGTTCAAATTCTTAACTCCTCTCTATATTCATAAGTCCTATGCCCCTAAGTAGGTTCCTGCAAAATCTAGCAAGTTTCTACCAAACCGAACTAAACACCTCCAAAACAAACAAAGAAACAAACAAACAAAACCAAAATAAACAAAACCAAAATCCTGCTTGGACCTAAGCATTTAGTTAGCTAAGCCTTCTTGTAGCCTCTCCCTTCTTCCCGTTTCTCCTTCAGCTCTGTAGAGCAATAAAATAATCTCTTCTGTCTTGCATGGAATCGCTGAGCTCATAGTCAGGTGCTGTCAGAGCCTTGCCTTCTGCCCTATGAACCCAATTTGTAAGCAATATGCAAATGCTCTTTCTTTTTCAATGGGGAGAGTCTAGTAACCATTGTATCTATAATTTCTTTTATTTTCAATAGAAACAAATTACTTCATTGATGTCTTTCTAAGTATGGCTACTTAGGTGTAAAAGTATATTGTGAAAGACTTTTTAGTAAAATTAAGAAAAAATTGCTAAAATAAAAAAAAATTCCTAGCAAACAACATCCTTCTTGAAATTATTTTAAAAATTGATTAGAACTATTGATGTGTAGTAATTGATGATAGACTGTCAGGAAATTACAACTCAATATTTAACTTTAGAAATACATCATTATAAAAACACGGTGTAGGTGACAGGAAAAAATAATGAAACAGAAGAGGTAAGAGGTAGTTGTAAAGTACTTGATGGCTGGTTGAAATCTTTTTTTTTTTTTTAAGATTTTATTTATTCATTAGAGAGAGAGAGACAGAGAGAGCACAAGCAGGGGAAGAGGCAGAGGGAGAGGGAGAAGCAGACTCCCCACTGAGCTCGACATGGGGCTTGATCCCAGGACCTGGAGATCAAGACCTGAGCCAAAGGCAAACGTTTAACCATCTGAGCCACCCAGGCACCCCAGCTGGTTGAAATCTTATTGTATCTTGTTTGTATTTTATTATATGGATTATCCAAGAATTAGAATTTAGTTAACTAATACTCTTAGTAATTTTAATATATTCATTTATGAAATGTATATTTTCTTCTAAAGTGAATCCTAATTACCCCTACTATTAATACTACTAGGTATCATTTATTAAGTAGCCATTATGTTCTGAGCCAAATATTAGGAGCTTTATATTCATTACCTTATTTAATTCTCTCAAAACTATATAATGGTTAGATAGCATTATTATCCTCATTTTGTAAATGTAGACGCTGAAAGCATTGAGAATAACCACCTCAAAAGACATGGCAGCTAGAGAATGGGGCAACCACACTCACACCCAGGGTGCCTTCCCATGAAGTCCATGTTTTTAACCACTCCACAATGGACACACAGACTAGGATCCAAATGTTGGCCCTGCCATCTACTTACTTTGTGACACTGGTACATTCATTATCCTTTGTAAGATTCAGTTTCTTCTGTTACAAAATGGACATAACACCTGCTTCTCAGGGTTCTTGTGTGAATTGAGGCTATTTTTGCTAAGCACTTAACAATGCCTGGCACATGGTAAACACTCAGTGAATATTATCTATTGCTTTTTAAAATTTTTATTTTTACTGTTGCTATTGTATTTATATTATGTTAAGAGTTTTATCAGTTCCTTAGGGATAAGGAAATGGAATACTCATATCAGAATTCCATTGCCTGGGTGTGTATAATTATGTTGCTGGACATGGTTCAATTCATTTGTTACGTTCAGCATTCTCAGTTAAAATTTTGGATGTATTTTGAAGTTAAAGTTTAAACAATTTTCTAGGTATTATTGTATACATCCAGGATGGACCCAACTGGCAATAAAGTCATGATTCTGACATCCAGAATGGGCAGAATAGGCTAAGAGAGCCCTTTGAAGAATTAGGTTTATTTCAGCCCAGGTGTGATGTATTTTAGTAATTGCAAGCTTTCTTATGTGGAGCCCTGTACTGTGTCACTAGGAATTATAAAATGTTATAAATAATTGTTTTAAGTTTCTCTAATAACACTTGCTTTTTTAAACAAAATAACAGCTTCATTGAGGTATAGTTTATAAACATAAAATTTATCCTCAAGTTTTAAATGTATAGTTCAACGATTTTTAGTAAATTTGCAGAGCCGTGCAACACAATACAGTTTTAGAATATTTTTATCACCCCAAAGAGATCCCTTGTGCCCCTTTGCCGTCATCCCTGTTCCCACCACCGCCCCCAGGCAACCACTAATCTACTTTCTGTCTCTATAGATTTGCCTTTTCTGGATTTTTCATATAAATGGAATCATACAATATATGGTCTTTTTCATTCTAATAACATTTTTTTTTATCACAGTTAATTTCCCAGGAGATACATGAAAACTATAAAGGCTCTTTTAAATGATGATGTTATGTTTATAAAAAGGCAGACTTCCAAAATGCTCACTGTCCTTAGATAAAACCTTTTAATCCTCTCTAGAATAAGTCAAAGTATAACCAACACAAGTATTTCAGCAAATCAGATGATATTTATTTGAAACCATGAATATTGGTTTACATTTATTTGCAACCTAGGCAGAAAATACTAGTTTTTGTAACAACAACAAAAACACAAAAACAAGCCTTTGACAGATATCAAGATACAAGTATTCCTGATATTGAAGCAGGGGCTCGGACACCAAGGAAAATGTGGAATCTGAGATTTTACTGAGATGTCTATGACCTCAAGTGTGAACCAGTGTTAGTTGAAAAGACTTATGGAATGCCTAGTTAGGTCCACATTACTTCTCATGTGTTGGGAAAAGATGAATTAAAGTACAATTTAGACCATTAATATATCATTTGGATCTCTGGCTGCTTGTCTTTTCCCAGAAGTGGATTAAAATACAAATTCATAAACTTGTTATGAGTTGAGTACATGTGTTGCCTGATTTTTCTTGCCAAACACTAATGAGGAGACATAAACCTGATACATTGAAATGGGACTTTTTCAACAGTGAAGCCAAAGTCACTTGGGGAAAAAAGAAAAGGCATAGTAAGCAGTATGTTGCTAAAACTGAAACATCCATTTCAGGGAGTGAGAGCTGTCACACAAGCTAAGTTCTTGTGCTATCCTTCTGAGACTGTCAGTATGCTCCCTGATGGGAACAAACGAAGAAAGAATTTTTATCTCCTATAATTTTAAAACTCTTGGAATACTTTCATGAATCATTAGTTTTAGGGAATCCTCTTTTCCTTTCAGAAGAGAAATGATTTTGCAAATGGAGTCCAAGTTCTGACAATTTTTTGTAACATTTCAAAACGTGTCCTTATCCATTTCTCTAAAACAAGTTACTTTCTGAAATTCTTTATGCTGATAATTATTTTAAAATTCTATATCCTTTTATTCAATTGCAATTCGACACATATCTTTTTACTTATACACACAATTCTCAGGGTTATGTTTAAGAAAGCTCTTTGTCCTTCGTGTTGAAGGCTTAGTTGGGCTCAGAACCAACACATTTTTCCTTCTACATCCTGTTGGCCAAAGCAGGTCACAGGCCAACCCAGATTCAAGAGGCAGGGAGAGTGACTTCCCTTGAGGGAGGAGCTGCAGAAGTGTCATTGCAAAGGGGCTATATAGATAAAGGACAAAGTAGAGAATTGTGGTCTTTTTTCAATCTATAGTTACTTACCTTAAAGAACCTAGGAGTTAGGCAAGTAGCTGGTTTGTTCATTTTGTAAGTTGGAGATTTGATTTCTGAGGGAAATCATGGACTAATAACTTTTTTCTCTCCCAGTTTATAAAACATATCCATATCTGAAAAGGCTTTTTTGCATTATCAGTGAGTTTAAGAATAATTTAGAAATATCTGGTCTCACTGTTAAGTATCCAAAATGATCTGGAAATTTTAGTGAATGAAAATAATATTGAAAGTATGTATAAGCTTTACATACTGGAAAGGAGAAAAGAAAATTATTATATTTTATATAAACTGTTAATTACTTAGAAAATCGAAGACAGATAACTAAGAAACTTCTAAGACCACTGATTAAGTTGATCCAATTCAAAATATCTATACCATGGTTAGCACTAGCAATAACCTACTAGCTACTGTGCTTTCAATATTTATTTAAGTTATGCCTTTTAAAAATTATAACATTCCTCCAAGCATTTTTAATAGATTTTTTCTAAAATAATATTAAAAACTAAACAAAGAGGCTACACTGCTGAAGGAAAGTTATTATTATAAAATAAATGTATTGAAATTCTAAGCAAAATACCTATAGGGTATTTTTTGATTACTCAAAATTTTACCTTGAAGAATAACTGGTTAATACTATCTAAGATAATTTTAAAAAGGAAGAATAAACAGCAGAAGTTGCACTGTTAGATATAAAATTATACTAGTTAAATCTTATATCATTGGTACAGTGATAAATGGATAAGGGAAAGTAATAACTTCAGAAACACACCCATACATACAAACACACATAGTATATAAGTTTTTCTATAGAGTGATATTTTCTAAATTTTCTACAATGAGTATTTTTTTTCTTTAACTACATGTTCACAAAATCTTGTCTTCAAGCATACCACTTTCTGACCTTTATCTCCTGTCTTTCTAGCTCACATACTCCGGAAGCCCCAATTTAACCACGCTTTCAGATCAACCACTATGTTTTACTGTTTATTACGCTCTTTATATACTCACTTCCCTGTTTATCCAGCTTAGATTCCACGGTGCAGCATCATAAATGTAACATTTCAAAATGTCTATCCTTATGCATTCTCTAAAACAAGTTACTTTCTGAAATTCTTTATGCTGATAACTATTTTAAAATTCTATATCCTTTTATTCAATTGCAATTAGACACATATCTTTTCACTTATACACACAATTCATATCCCTTCAAATTCCTTGCCACATCTTTCCATTACACTCACTGAAAAAAAATCCAACATTATTTCAAGCCAACTTTCCTTTTATTCTGTTTTTGCATAGCAGCAACTGAGTTTGGCTAAGGAAAAAGAAAATTATGACTGGTCTTACAAATATTAATGACTATAAACTCGATTGGACCTATAGTCCTTGCATATTAATTGTCTACGATATGCTTTTCCTTCCTCCTACACTCCTGATTTTTTTCATATTGTTTCTCCTTATACTTTCATCTATATCCTTTCTCACACTCAATAATTCTCTCTTTGATGATAGAAGCAATCAGACCAGAGCCACCTCATCTTCCTTCCATCAAATCAGTCTATGCATCTTTGTATGGATCTATGTTCTTCCTTTTATCCTGTTTTAAGGGTTGGAATATCTGGGTTTCTATCCAAGGCCAGCCCTTTCTTTTTATGCATTGAACCACACTTCCTCTCTTGTTACTCTTGAATCATTGATGTTTTACTTTCTGTAAGATTGCTGCTATTGACATATAAACATGCTGTATTATCTACTATTTGAAAAAGAAACAGCTAGTTACAGTCCAAAGTTTTTGCTTTTCTTTACAATTTTCATGATCTCTTTAGCCATTACAATCAGTCTTTTTTTTTTTCCTGAAGCACTGATAAATAGTTCTGTCTCTCACATCTACTCTTCCATCTTTCCAAATCCAATGGTCAATTCTCATTTTTTATTTTACTTGAACTTCCTGCAGCATTTGACATAATTGTTCACCTTCTTCTTTCTTGGAACATTTTTTTTTTTCATTTGGTTTCAGTGACAATCATATATTTCCAAGATTTTTTTTTGCTTCATCAATCTTTTCTTTATTGCCTTCTCCTTTTTTTTTTATCCTGATGTCTAATTTTTGCAGCTCACCAATTGATCTTATCTAGTTCCATAGCTTTAAGTATCATTTCTTATTCTTTCATGAACTTTAGACTTATGTGGATAATTTTTTATTAAAATCTTTATCTCCATGTCCATCAACAGATGAATGGATAAAGAAGATACACACACACACACACACACACACACACACACACACAATGGAATATTATGCAGCCATCAAAAAAAACGATATCTTGCCATTTGCACCAACATGGATGGGACTAGAAGGTATTATGCTAAGCGAAATAAGTCAATCAGAGAAAGACAATTACCATATGATCTCACTGATATGAGGAATTTGAGAAACAAGACAGACGATCATAGGGGAAGGGAGGGAAAAATGAAATGAGATGAAACCAGAGAGAGAGACAAACCATAAGAGACTCTTAATCTCAGGAAACACACTGAGGGTTGCTGGAGTGGATGGGGGGTGGGAGGGATGGGGTGGCTGGGTGATGGACATTGGGGAGGGTATGTGCTATGATGAGTGTTGTGAATTGTGTAAGACTGATGAATCACAGACCTGTACCCTGGAAACAAATAATACATTATATGTTAATAAAAAAAAAAATTTATCTCCAGCCTCAGAGTTTCCCTGAATTTCATCATAGTATGTGCTATTGTCTACTACATCATTTTAATTGGACATAATCTAGGCATCTTGGTTTGCAAAACCATACCATCATTCTGCAAATCCACTTTTAATTATGCCTCCTACAAAAGCAAAGAGCTTCACCATCAAAATACCTCTGCATCAACTCTGATTTATCTTCTATTTCCCACATCTAACCAATCACCAAATTCTCTTGATCGTACCTTTAAGATATATCTCAAGCCATGCCTTGCTTTCTATGACCATTGCCAACATTGAATAAGATGTTTGATATAACAAGCTTATTGTTTCCCTACTGACCTGTCATAACCACTTCCCCTGACACCATTTCTTCTTCACTCCAACTACTTTCAAAAGTATTCCAGAATTTCCTCTCTGAAGCAGAAATCTGAATGTATTTCTCCTTGTTTTCTCAGTTATTTGGAGTTCCGAAGCATAACCTCTTTTTTTTTTATTTATTTTTTTTAAAGATTTTATTTATTTATTTGACAGAGAGAGACACAGCGAGAGAAGAAATACAAGCAGGGGGAATGGGAGAGGGAGAAGCAGGCTTCCCGTGGAGCAGGGAGTCCGATGCGGGGCTCGATCCCAGGAGCCTGGGATCATGACCTGAGCCGAAGGCAGACGCTTAACGACTGAGCCACCCAGGCGCCCCGCATAACCTCTTTAATATTGTAGATTTCCCATTATCTGATGCCAAACAACGATGCCAAGACCACTCACACACACACCCCTGTTTTCATGTAACCCCTTTTGTGCAAGATATTTGTTTAATTTCATACTTGCTATTTTTTTGTATTTAATAATGTATTTTTGTATTTCCTGAGACTCAAATACTACCTCAAAACTTAGCTAGAAATACGGTTTTATCTTCATCACTCCTCTTTAATCTTGGTACCTATCCCTCAGAAGAACCTCATTTAACTTTTTTAGCTGTTTCTAAATAACATATTAATACTGCTATTCCTAACATTTTTTTTCTTTTTTACCTAATTCCTATTGTGGAAGATGATGATTTATCTCTATTAACTGTCTCCTTTTTCCTCTCAAACCACTTCTAAACTTTTCTTCCATCCAGCCCCCCATGAGAGAAATATCTTAATTTTAGGTTAAGTGATTATGTAGTGTTTACAATTTTAGTACCATTTAAACATTACCACAGCTGAGCCATAGAATCAGAGAGGTCAATGTATTTATTCCCCCAGCTATGATTACTTTCCTTTCTTCAACAACTTTTTATTTTCTAGAAGGTTAATTGCCTTGGCTTCCCACCCCCAAAGTGTTCTATGAACCTATCATTAATCCACTCCAAAATTTTCAACAGAACTACCACCATCTCCTCAATGCATTCATAATCTGTCAGTTTTTATTTTTCTTTGAGATGTACCTTTGGGAGTTCAGTCTTCTTTTCCCTATACTTAATTCTTTCTAGGCTTCCATCAGAATTAACTATTATTTTTTGGAAATTCTCTTCAGTATTATCTTAGGAATTTCCTCTGCTTCTCACATGAGCTTCCATAACAGCTTTTAAATATTTCTATTTTGTACCTACTACTTTATATTGTAGTTTTTGAGGTCCTTGCAGGCTGGAGACCGTATCTAACTTTGAATGCTTTATCTAACTTTGTATGCTTCATATCTCTCCTGGTTCTTAGTTCATGGCAGGTGTGCAACCAACATGGTTTTGGAATTGAGGCAACTAAATGAAGTCCAGCAAGATAGTCTGCCAAGGTGCTATTTATTTAATTATGCTTCACAGAAAGTGTCACCATGCAACAGAATAATAACAGTGCTAAAAGCTAACTTTTCATGAGTGTTTACTATGTGCCAAGGTTTTCTCTTATTTTTAATCTTAACAAAAGTTCTATAATATAGATGCCATTATTAATCCTATTTTATAGATAAGAAAACTGAAGCACCAGGAGGTATTTGGGCCTAGGTTCATATGGTTAGTGTGTCATAAGAATTCCAACAGAAAACAATGGCAACATTTGTTTATTAACACAGGGACTAATGGATGATGCACAGGGTCACCTCAAGGGATACTGCATGTAGCTGGGGCTACTAGTAGTGGAATTGACACCATCCCTGCTACTGGTCTTCCCCTTATCCTACCAAGTGGGAGAGTTTACCAGAATCCCAAATACAGAGCGAGACTATAGATTGACAGCATCCTGGAGAAGAGAAGAGACCTTATGTCAAGTGACATAGAGAGCTGTAGGAAATCTTGCAAAAAGAGGGCCAAGGGAATAAATCCTTTCTGCTGGAGCTTAAACTGGGGATAGATCCCTGATACCATGCATAGAAACAGCCTCCCTGGGTAGAGAGGAGAGTGGTGAAAAATGGAAGAGAATCTGAAGTAGCAAAACAAAGGTCCTAGGAATGGTAGTGATAATGTTGGGATTTATACTCAAGTATTTGGCTATGAAGCCTATGCTTTTACTACTATGTTATGCTTGTGGGGTAGCAGGCAGGGAGGGAGGTTCTGTTTTCAATTCACATTCCAAAAACAAAGTGATTCTTATGAACAAAGGAATTCTTATTTCCTTTTCAAAATCAACATTGGTGGGGCATCCATCTTGCAAGAATAAAATTGCTTAGGAGAATAAGAGAAACCTTGGAACCTAACAGAAAAATGACTGCAACATTGTACAGGCAAGCAGATAGACATTGCAGAGTGCATTGCTTTGTTTGGATCAGAGGGCTTCAGGCACAAGCAAAGACTATGCAACCAGAAATAAGAAAGGCTTATCCCAGTGGGATAACAGCATCCCTGCAACATAACAATAGAGGATATGACCAAACCAGAATAAAGACTCATCAATTAACAGGAGCTAATCATGGGTTAAAAACACTTCCTTAGTAAGGGGCAACTATATATTGATATCTAAATTCACTAGATAGGCTTTACAATAGATTGAATATGAATTTGTAATAAATTATTTATCATTCTCATTATGGACTGAATTTTGTCAATCTCAAGAAATCCCTTCATTGTCTCCATACAATTCTCAGTTTAAAAAAACCCTCATTTATGTGTTTTAATATAGACTTCTGAATAGAGTAAATCATACTATGTTTTGGAGGGGCTAATTCAAATATACTTAAGGGAAACCAGTGTGTACCCGGTGCTGTCCTCGGTGCTGGAGATATAATAGTGAACAAAATAAGACCCTGACCTCATGGAGTTCATAGTCTAGTGAAGACAACAAACAACCTCTCCATCTGGAAATCTGGAATAAACTTCCATTCCTTTGCCATCTAAGCATTTTCTTCTATCCTTTGAAACTCATCTTCTTGGAAGATTCTGTGGGACAAAGCCCTATCATGCAGTGTCCTCAAACAAACCATTTCTTATCTCTTCCCTAAATGCTCACACTGTATCTTATTGGACTTTTGACTGCTTTGTGCCCCTATTAGATTGTGAGCTGTTTCTGATCAGGAATGCTAACGTGCATCTCGGTTCCTCCACAGTCAAGTCTCATGCCCAGCAAAGAAGACACACAAAATGTTTATTGATTAAATGCATAAATGAACAAAGGAAAAGAAACAGTAAAAAATATCTTTCTTCTATCCACTTCCCATATGTTAACCTCAAAATGGGCATGAGTCATCTGCCTGCTTGATAGTAAAAGTGTAACAGTCACACTTTATTGATAATCCTCTATGAGACAGGGGCTTTACTTATATTTATGCTAAGTAAGTTAGTCAATTTTATTTCCATTTTTTAATCATATAAGAAAAACATTAAATATTTTGCCCAAGGACTCACAGTTAGTTAGTAGCTGAGTTAGAGCTTTTAATGATGGTTTATTAACTCATGTCTTTGCTCCCTCTAATACACCAGTCTGCATTCCAGCAAGCATAGAAGAATGTCTCAAAATTAATAGTGAATTGTTGCTATGAATAACGAGTACATTCTCTAGGAGGATGTCTTCAACCCTAAGCATAAATTAAAAACATAGTGGGGTTATGAAAACTCACACTGTCCTAACCTTCTCTTCTATACAAGATTGTGCAGGACCTAAAGAAATTACTCAAATTCTTATTTCACTTTCTTTGCTTGATCACTGGGGGCTTCCACTTGAGTTCAGGGTGACTGTTTTTCTTTAACCTATAGATAAAATATCAAGCTCTTCAGCTGATGGAAGAAACTTTTAGGGGCACCTGGGTCACTCAGTCAGTTAAGCGTCTGCCTTTGGCTCAGATCATGATCCCAGGGTCCTGGGATTGAGCCCAGCATCAGGCTTCCTGCTCAGCAGGGAGTCTGCTTCTCCCTCCCCATCGCTTGTGCTGTCTCTCTCTCTCTCTCTCTCAAATAAATAAGTAAATAAATAATCTTTAAAAAATAAAAAAGAAACTTTTAAAACCCTATAATCTAATTAGGGTAGAGATCAAAGGAAGTGACTATTTTTCCCATGATCTTACAGACCTCTAAAATGTTTAGTCTTAGAGAAAAAAGACCTTTAAAATGATATCCACACATTTAAATTACAAATAACAAGTGGCTGTTTGGGGTTAGGGGTAGACACAATGGAAGAACTTAGATGTTCTTGAGAGGTATCAGTATATTGGTTACTTATTCAAGTTAATCCATTTTTTATAAGAAAACTCTCAAATTAAAAATGATGGGACAAAAAGAATGATGGGACATGGCGAACTCTTCTCATATTTCAATTGTTACTGAATAAACTACAGTGTATTGACTAAATCATGATTTAATTAAGGCACCATTCAGAATTCATATATATCATGTCTATTCACAATGAAACAAAATTTTAAGCTTTAAGAATAAAGATGGACAATCAAAATAGATCTGTTGTCTCAACATAGTATATGTGTTTATAATACATATTTTTATTTATTGCTGTCAACACCTACCAGAACGTGTGCTACTTGAAGGCAGAGACTTTATCCTGTTCATTAGTATATTCCAAGGCTTTGAACAGTATATGACACAGTATACTAGGCACTCATTAACTATTTGTTGAGTAAATAAATGAATGGCTACTTGAATTAAGGAAATTAGGCATGATAGAAATTCATTTTGATTGCTATATTTTCTTGCTTAAATTATTGGGGGATTCCATTGAGGGGTATATAAAATGCAAATGAGAGTGGGAAAGAATAAATAGGATTATGAGGAATGGCATGGTAATGAACAAATGAAGAATGTAAAGGTAAAACAATGTGAAAACAACAGTTGTAGAAATTGCTTAAAGGGCATAAGAGAAACTCTAAGAATTTAGAGATGTCTTCATGTTTTCTGGGACCAGATATCGCCAAGTGACACCGCCTGGAAGTGAGGTCCTTCTGGTGGGAGCTCTAGGGTCTATCTAAGGGTTACTAAGTCTCCCACCTCTCCCTCCCTCATCCAAAAATAGAGGTGATGGTGCTCCACCCAGCAAACAGGGAGCAAATGCACAAGGGAAGACTGTAGTGTTACCAGGAAGGTGAAATGCAGGGTGACCATCTCTGAAGTTAAAGGGTTATATAAAGGATCATTGCTATGAAGGTAGCAAAGTTCTAAACATTATTATTCAGTGCTGAATAAATTCCAGAGATATGGAAAGGGGAATAGGTGGAGACCAGCCTACTATTTTTTTTTTAAAGATTTTATTGATTTATTTGTCAGAGAGAGAGAGAGCACAAGCAGGGAGAGCGGCAGGCAGAGGGAAAAGCAGGCTCCCCACTGAGCAAGGAGCCCAATGCAGGACTCAATCCCAGGACCCTGGGATCATGACCTGAGCCGAAGCCAGATGCTTAGCCGACTGAGCCACCCAAGCATCCAAGACCAGCCTACTATTCATGGAAGATTTCAGGCCATTCATTCATTCTCACATGTAATGAATATTGACAGTCCATGAGCAAGTCACTGTTCTAGAAACTGGTGATAAATGGTGAATAAAATAAGATCCCTGTTCTCAATAGATTGCGCTTTTTTTCCTATTTATTTATTTATTTATTTTGATGTAGTGTTCCATGATTCATTGTTTGCATATAACACCCAGTGCTCCATTCAGTACGTGCACTCTTTAATACCCATCACCAGGCTAACACATCCCCCCACCCCCCTCCTTTCTAGAACCCTCAGTTTGTTTCTCAGAGTCCATAGTCTCTCATGGTTCGTCTCCCCCTCCAATTCCCACTCCACTTCATTTTTCCCTTCCTACTATCTTCTTTTTTTTTTTTTTTTAACATATGTTAAGCGAAATAAGTCAATCAGAGAAAGACATGTATCATATGATCTCACCGGTATTAGGAATTCTTAATCTCAGGAAACAAACAGGGTTGCTGGAGTGGTGGGGGTGGGAGGGATGGGGTGGCTGGGTGATAGACACTGGGGAGGGTATGTGCTATGGTGAGTGCTGTGAATTGAATAGATTGCTTTTTTAAATGGAGAAAGAAGAACCATGCATTTGTAAGCAAATAATTGCAGATAGAGATACTGTGCTGTGAGAACAATAAAGTTGATATTGATTAGAAAGGGCCTAGCTACTTTAGATAGGGAGCTTAAATCAGGCCTTTTGGAGAAGAAAATATTTTAACTGAAACTTGAATAGTGAGAAAGCCATGAGAAACTGCAAGGGAAGAACATTCTAGGCAGAAGGAAAAGCAAGTGCAATGGCCCTCATACAGGAAATAGCCTGGCTTGTTCAAGAAACAGAAAAGAAGTCAATGTGGCTGGGTTAGGGAAGGAATGACATGGGATAGGGGCGCCTGGGTGGCTCAGTCATTAAGCATCTGCCTTTGGCTCAGGTTGTGATCCCAGGGTCCTGGGATTGAGCCCCGCATCGGGCTCCCTGCTCCGTGGGAAGCCTGCTTCTCCCTCTCCCACTCCCCCTGCTTGTGTTCCCTCTCTCGCTGTGTCTCTCTCTGTCAAATAAATAAATAAAATCTTTAAAAAAAAAAAAGGAATGACATTGGATAAATTTTGGGATTAGGAAACAACCAAATTCTGTAGGCCAGATGGGCTCAAAGAATGGCTTTTAATTTGACATAAATGTAATGGGAAGTCATTGGGTAGCTTTATGCATACCATGGTCAGATTTTAATTTAAAGACATCAATGGAGAATCTGAAAAGTCTCCTAGAGAAGACAGTGTGGGGTCTGAGCAGATATGCTGTGATGGGAATGGAGGATAAAGCAGAAGGGATGACCAAGATGCCCAAATAGGGTGAAAACTTGGCCCTAACACTTCAGGGTAAGGACTGCTCTACCAACATGAGCACAGTAGACATAAATTCTATTTGTTTGTGTTTTTCTCAGTGTGTTGACATTTAACCTATGTTATGGTTAAAGACATGGTAATAATATTGTATTTAGCTAAAGAATACCCCAGGCCCTCAAACCTTATCCACTACCTACTCCTGCAAGGAGTCTGAAGGAAATACAAACTTAAGACTGGCAAACATTCGTGACTACTTGGAGGCTTTGTTGGCAATACCTGGAGTCAGAGCCTAAGGCCTTAGACTCAATCACCTGAGAACAGACCATGTTACTGAGGTGCCTAAACTAAGCCTGCGTCTAAGACCATAGCTGCCTGAAAGGCCTCCACTTCCCTTATCCCATTTAAGCTCACACCTAAGCTTTGGCTCTTGTTATTAAAATCTAATATTTACTGAATGATGAAACTGGGTCATGCTAAACACTTTACATGCATTATTTCATCTAACACTCAGTGAACTTACTAAGCAAGCACATTTATCACATCCACTTTACTGATTAGAAAACTGTGACTTAAGAGAGGTGATTTTCCAGAGTTATGTGACAGAGCTGGAATTAGAAGCCAAGTCTGTCTGATTCCTGAGCCCATTTTCTTCAGCATTTAAACACTACTGCCACTCTGTCACCCTCATAGCAAAGAAAGCCAGTTATATGAAAAAGGAAAGAGATGCCAACAGTTCCCTAGTGTCTGGGATAGAACTGGTAAATATTTAACTTGGTCAAGTTCATCCATATAGTAGGTGAACAACCAGGATTAGAACTCAGTAATCAATGGATATTACCCAAGAGCATGCTGCAGCCTCTTCTCATCTATGTATAATTTATTGCTTCTGTCTGGAGGAAGATTCAGCCAAAGTCCCCCAGCTCTCCTTCTCCAGCAATCATCTTCCTCATACCACCCCCACACAAAGTGATGTGTTGGGTTCCAGGATGTGTGTCCAGCAGAGGAGTCATGGGCTGCAGTCTCTTCCCCTTGCTTGCACACTGAGAAAGACTGGGGTAAATAGTTGAGGCTAGTTTCCTCTTGTCCATAGAAAGAAATTCTGGCTTGTTTTCTTGCCCAGACTTTCTTATCAGACTGGTAAGCAAAGATTTAGGAGAGGGCTTGGGTGAAAAGGCGACAGGAAGAAGGCCTCTCAATCTACTTCAAGTGTCTTTGGTCACTTAGGACAAAATCTATTATAGACAAAAAAGCACCTTTTATGTGGTTTAGCTTAGCTCATGATGGGTCTACTTTGGGATTTGGGAAAAAAGTCTCATTTTAAAAGATGATGCTCATTTGCCTGAGAGTCCTATCAGCGAAGGTTCTTGTCACACAAGTTTTAGTTGTCTGGGGATCAAATATATTTCTCGGATTTAGATCAAAATATAGACATAATACTGCCTTAGATGTGACATACATTTTGATTTTGGAATTTGTGAATTACTTACTTGGTTTCTTAAAAATCTTGTTAAAGGACCCTATTGTGATAGAAATTGCTGAGCCTGTGAGGACTCATCTACTCATCTAGGCAGCAGAACAACATAGTCAGGGCTGTGTTGGAATATTAACTTAAAATGAGAGCAGTACAGGGACCTTTGTATGGTCACTTTGAGCATTAGGATTTTTGAGACCAGTGTTCTAGAGGTGGTAATTTCCTCTGAGATAGGAAGAATTTGTGGCCTTTATGTCAGTGAGACCACAAAATGAAGGCTAATTGAACAGCTAGGCTTCAATTAAGATGTTTAACTCAGTCAAAGATGATGCACTGATTCCTATGCCATGTAATAGAGTTAAATGAGCACCAGTCAGCAACTCAATTATTCAACATATATTTATGAAGTGTTTCTTGTTATTGCATGCTGGGCACATGGATGAACAACAGCATCCTTGCCTCTTGTGTTCTTCCATTCTAATGCATAATTACATATTTATCCTTCTTGGAAACATTCAGTTGCCATGAGTGGCAGTTTGGTATAGTGGAAAGAATGTGGACTGCGTGGGACTGAAAACATCAGTGTCTATTCCCAGTTCTGCTATTAGACAGCTCTACGACCACAGAGAAACAACCTGAGTTTTTCATGACTCAATTCTTCTGTAAAAGGAAGGTGGCAGGATTGGTTAGGCATCTGGATCTAAAAATCTAAAAGGCAAACACATATTCTGAGGCTATTTTAGTTTGGTATTTTCCAAAAACTCTGGAATAACTTGTGTGCTTAATAAATATTAAATAAAAATAAAATCATCTTAATCCTCTTCTTCCTTTGCTCATAAATCCAGAGAATTTTTAAAGAACTCAAAACTTTTATGTATCATGCTAAGGAAAAAAAATCAAAACAAACCATGAGAATAAGCATTAGATAAAAAGAACTTCCCTTAATCCTAAACTCTCTGAAATCCAAAACATGCAGGATGTAGTTTAAGGGTAATGTGCAAATACAAAATTGTGATCTCAAGATTAAAAATAATAATAATAAATGTGTGTTTGTCTTTGTTATCTACCCTTGTAAAATACTTTTGTTCTAAACTATGATAATTATACCAAAATAAAGTAACATTTACCTTTAGGCCAAAATACCAACTTGTCTACTTATATTGATGTCAATTTAAAATATCAAGTCATCCAAGTCCTTTCTGCCTGTATGACTTGTTTAAGCATTTTTAAAGTTTTTGACAGACATAGCCATACAAGTACTTAATGCTATATCTTTTTTTAAAAGATTTTATTTATTTATTTGACAGAGGGAGAGAAAGAGAGAGTGCAAGCAGGGGGAGCGGCAGGCAGAGGGAGAGAGAGAAGCAGACTCCCCGCTGAGCAAGACCCTGGGATCACGACCTGAGCTGAAGGCAGATGCTTAACTGACTGAGCCACCCCCTTAATGCTATATCTTATTAATTAATGGAGATTAGAGCATAGCACACACCATCTAGTTCAGATTACACATTCTGATTATGAGAAACATTAATTTGAATGTGGATCACTCAAATCTGAAGTGGCAAATTTGTGCATTTTTCATAAAATATATACTTCTTATTAACATCAACAAAAATAGATTAAGAGATGAACATTTTCAATTTTCCTAGGTTAAACACCTAAAACCATTAAGCTTTTGCATAAGGGTTTTCACAAAAGTTATCTCATTTGCAACTCACCACAATCCCATAAGGCAGTTTTGTCACCTGTACTGTGGGGACAAGAATAATAATTAAGATACATTAAGCTTCACAGTGAGCTTGGTTTTTCCTTGCCAGGACCCCGATCATTCTTGAATGTTTCCCAGGAACTTCAAGGTCTCAGAAGCAAGGAAGTCAAATGAGTTGCTCTCGTGCAGCTCTGCAAAGGAGAGCAGGGGCTTTAATGACTTTGAAACACATTCAGGGAGATTTATAAAATGGGAATTCCACAGAAAATGTCTTTTAAAATCCATTATCCGGTGTTGTGATGCGCACCGGGTGTTATACGTAACTAATGAATCACTGAGCACTACGTCAAAAACTAATGGTGTGCTATACAGTGGCCAACTGAACATAATAAAAAGAATAAAATTTAAAAAAATAAAACCCATTATCCTCTTGGGAATTCTTTTTATTTTAAGACCTCTTTTAAAAGATTTTATTATTTGAGAGACAGAAAGAGTGAGAGAGCATGAGTGGGGTGAGGGGCAGAGGGAGAAGAAGACTCTCTGATGAGCAGGGAGCCCAATGCAGGACTCGATCTTGGGACTCGATCCTGGGACTCCAGGATCATGACCTGAGCTAAGGGCAGATGCTTAACAGTCTGAGCCACCCAGCTGCAGCCCTCTTGGGAATTCTTATCTGAGAATGTGATTTTGAGATGATCATGAATAAGAATTTGGCTTTTATAAGGAATTTCTTTATCTTTTAAAGTAAATTATCTTGTATTTTCTCATTTTGCCCATAGTATAGCCTAATGGTGTATACATGAAAGACATCGCCATTGTGGCAATTATTTTTTTTCAGTAGGCTCCATGTGGAGCCCAACATGAGGGCTGAACTCATGACCATGAGATCAAGACCTGAGCTGAGATCAAGAGTCAGATGCTTAACAGACTGAGCCACCTAGGCACCCCACCACAGTGGCAATTCTGAAGATGAAGAATAGAGCATTGGTCAATATGACCCAGATTGCCTAAAGTAATTTGTTAATGAAGGCCTGAAGAGGTGGAGTGAGGGACAGATCTCCTGATTTTTTCAATTTCTTAAAATTTCCATTAGATCACACAACATTTTGGTGCATATAACTGGCCCTTGAATTCCCCAGTACAAGAGATGGTACTTTCTTCCCTGTGTATGATGCAACAAAAATGTGTTAAACGTTTTTGAAGATGTTTTTGCTGTTCTAGACAATGACTTGTCATTTTCTCAGTAAATGAAATGCTTATTGAAGATGCTGATAATTATGATGAGGATGAGGATGTGATACTGTTGACCAACAAGCAAATGTACTCTAATTACCTACAATGGGCAGAACAGTATTATAAGCACAAAAGATGTGTGAAGAAATATAATGTTTATCATTCGCCACCAAGTAGCTCACAATTCAACTGGAAGAAAACATTTAATCAAATAAAAAATGATGAATAATTCAAGGCAGCATCAAATGATCAATATACAAGATAAGCAGTTTAAGTCTTTGGAAGAAGTACCATATCACTTTGGGTTGGGATGATCAGGATAGGCTCACTGGAAGAAAGGAATTTAATAGGTTTTGATGAATTTGTGAATTTGAGACAAGCACAAGTGTCCACATACCTAAAATATTAGCAGATGAGAGTCTGCTAATTTTCTCTAACATTTAGGCAACATATACAGTTAATAAGTTAAAAAATGAGTCAGTAAATTGGTGACAATAAGATTTAAAGAAGTAAAAAAATTATAGGCAAAATATTTCTTACCTCTAATTTTGGCTTTTTCCCCCGCTTTTGACAAGTACTGATAAAGCCAATCTCTCCATCTCAGCTTGCTAATTTAGAAAAATAAGGTAATTCTTTTTTTTTAATTCTTATTATTCACCTCAAAAGAGATCACCTAACAAGTTACTAAACAATACATTTTAAAATAATACTGTTAAAAATTATATGTATGGGGTGCCTGGGCGTCTCAGTTGGTTAAGCGACTGCCTTTGGCTCTGGTCATGATCCTGGAGTCCCAGGATCCAGTCCCGCGTGGGGCTCCCCGCTCAGCAGGGAATCTGCTTCTCCCTCTGACCCTCCCCGCCTCATGCTCTCTCTCTCTCTCGTTCTCTCTCAAATAAATAAAATCTTAAAAAAATAAAATAAAAGTTATATGTACCCCTACCAACTATAAGAAAGAAAAATTAACACAAGTGTCCATCAACAAATGAATGGATAAAGAAGATGTGGTACACACACACACACACACAGGAATATTAGCCATAAAAAGGATGAAATCTTGCTATTTGCAACAACATGAATAGACCTAGAGGGTATAATGCCAAGTGAAATAGTCAGATAAAGTCAAATATCATATTATTTCATTCATATGTATAATTTAAGAAACAAAACAAATTAGCAAATATAAAAAAAGAGACAAACAAACAAAAACCAGACTCCTAAATACAGAGAACAAACTGGTGGTTGCCAGAGGGGAGGTGAATTAGGAGATGGGTGAAATAGATAAAGGGAATTGAGAGTACATTTATCTTGATGAACATTGAAAAATGTGTAGAATTGTTGAATCATTATATTGTACACCTGAAACTAATATAACACTGTATGTTAATTATACTTGAACTGAAAAATTAATTAAAAAAAGAAAAATGAAGTAAACAATCCCTTTTAGAATTGCATCAAAAGGAATAAAATACCTGAGTAATATTAACCAAGGAGATGAAAGATCTATAGACTAAAAACAATAAGACATCAATGAAATAATATGAAGATACAAATAAATTGAAAGATATTCATACTCATGGTTTATAAGAATATTGTTAAATTTTCCATAGTACCCAGAGCAATCTACAGGTTCAGTGCAGTCCCTATCAAAATTCTAATGGAATTTTTCACAGAAATAGAAAAAAAATCCTAAAATTTGTATGGAACCAAAAAGATCTCAAATAACCAAAGCAATCTTAAGAAACAAGAACAAAGTTGGTGGCATCACATGTTCTGATTTCACGCTCTAATACAAAACTATAATACTCAAAACGGTATAGCATTGGCATAAAAATAGACACACAGACCGATGGCATAGACTAAAGAGCCCAGAAATAAAACCATGCATATATAGTCAATTAATTTATGACATAGGAGTCAAGAATATACAATGGGGAAAGGACAGTCTTTTCAACAAATGGTGTTGGGAAAACTGGACAGCCACATGCAGGAGAAGAAACTGCATCTTACATCATACACACATATACATATAATTCAAAATGGAATAAAGACTTGATTGTAAGACCTGAAATCATAAAACTCCTAGAAGGAAATGTAGTGGGTAAGCTCTTTGATATAGGTCTTGGCAATGATTTTTTGGATTTGACTCCAAAAGCAAAGGCAACAAAAGCTGAAATAAACAAATGGGACTACATCAAACTAAAAAGCTTCTGCACAGCAGAGGAAAACATCAACAATGAAAAAGCAATCTATAGAATGAGAGAAAATAGTTGCAAATCATATATCTGATAAGTGGTTAATATTCAAAACATAAAAACTCATATACCGTAATAGCAAAATAAACAACAAAAAGCCCCCCAAAAACAAAACCCTAAAAAAAATCCGGTTAAAAATGAGCAGAGAAACTAAAAAGACATTTTCCAAAGAAGTCATACATGTGATCACCAAATACTTGAGAAGGTACTCAGCATCACTGATCATCAGGAAAATGCAAATCAAAACCACAATGAGATAACACCTCATACCTGTTACAACAGAGAGTATCAAAAGGACAAGAGATAACAAGTGTTGGTGAGGATGTGGAGAAAAGAGAATCGTGTACTGTTGGTAGGAATCTAAAGTGGTTCAGCCACATTGGAAAACTGTATGGAGTTTCCTTAGAAAATTAAAAATATAATTATGAGCTGATCCAGTAATTCCACATCTGGTCATTACCTGAAGGAAACAAAATCACTATCTTGAAAAGATATTTGCATTCTAATGTTCCTTCCAGCATTATTCACAATAGTCAAGATGTTGAAACAACCTAAGTGTCCACTGAATGAATGAATGAATGAATAAAGAAAATGTGGTATATATATGTGCACATACACACACACTGAAATATTATTCAGTCACCAAAAAAAAGGAAATCCTGCCATTTCTAACAATGTGGATGGGCCCTGAGGGCATTATGTTCACTGAAATAAGTCAGACAGAGAAAGGCTGTTACTGTTTGATCTCACTTATATGTGTAATCTAAAAAACCCAAACTTATAAAAACAGAACAGATTGGTGGTTGCCAGAAGCAGGGGGTTGAGAGTGGGCAAAATGGGTGAAGGTGGTCCAAAGGTGCAAACTTCCAGATATAAACAAGTTCTGGGGGTGTAGTGTACAGCATGATGGCTATAAGTTTTAAAATTATGCACCCCTTCTTTAGGAAAACAATAATTCCAGTATAAAAATTACCCTAACAATAATGATTCCTAAAATAGTTGACAGCCTAGAACTGTATTTAGCAGCAGTATAAAAAGATAAAATAGTTGGATGAGTAATGCTTTAAATAAGAACTCTTTAGGTGAGTGACCTTAGAAAATACAGTTAAGGTAAAAAAAAAAAAAAAAAATCAGGGGCACCTGGGTGGCTCAGTCGGTTAAGCGTCTGCCTTTGGCTCAGGTCATGATCCCAAGGTCCTGGGATTAAGCCCTGCATCGGGTTCCTTGCTCAGTGGAGAGCCTGCTTCTCCCTCTCCCTCTGCCCCTCTCCCTCGTTCATGTGTGCTCTCTCTCACTCTCTCTCTCTGTCAAATAAATAAAATCTTTAAAAAAAAGATTTTAAAAAAAGTCATTAAAAGGCTGTTTTCTAAAAGTAATGGGAAATATCAAAACCTCCATCATCAAAATTAGGTTGAAGAACTAGAAATACTATACAGCAGGTATGGTAGGCAAATAATGCCCCCCCCCACAATGTCCACATCTGAATTTCTAGAATCTGTGAATACATCACCTTACATGGCAAAGAGACTCTGACTTTGTGAATAAAATTAAGGACCCAGAGATGGAGAGATTATCCTGGATTGTCTGGGTCAACCCAGTATAATCACAAGGGCTCTTAAAAGCTGTCATCAGGGAGGGAGATGTGACTACTGAAGAAGGGTCAGAAAGATGTAACATTACTGCTTTGACTAAGGAAGAAGGGGGCCCTGAGCCAAGGAATGTGGGCAACCTCTGGAAGCAAGAAAAGGGAAGAGAAGTGATTGCCTCCATGAGTCTGCAGATAGGAACTCAGCCCTCCTGATACTTTGATTTCATACTGAGACCCGTGTCAGATTTCTGACCCACACAACAGTAAGATAATAAATTGTGTTGTTTTAAGCCCTAGTCATTGAGATACAGAAATATCTCACTGCTAAATATATAAGTGTATCTAAAACTGAAAAGTAAAATGAGAAAAATGAGTAAGTTATATCATGCAGTATGTGAGGATATCATACAAGGGACTTTTACCCATCTTCTTCAGGTTCTTAAAAGTGTTCTCAGAAAAGGACATGAATTTTATTTTTTTATTTTTATTTTTTTAAAGGTTTTATTTATTTGACAGAGAGGGAACACAAGCAGGAGGAGTGGGAGAAGGAGAAGCGGGCTCCCTGCTCGGCAGAGAGCCCGATGCGGGGCTCGATCCCAGGACCCTGGGATCATGACCTGAGCCGAAGGCAGACGCTTAACGACTGAGCCACCCAGGCGCCCCAAGGACATGAATTTTAATGACACTAAAGGATGAAGGGTATTTGATTTAAAAAGGAATTAAAGCCTATATATTTGTTTCCTATTGCTGTTGTGGAAACGATCATCGATTTTATGGCTTAGAGCAACCGAAGTTTATTCTCCCCGCTTTCTGGAGTCTGGAAATCCCAAATCAAGGTGTTGGCAGGTCTACACTTCCTCTGTAGGCTTTAGGGGGAGAATCCACTCCTTGCCTCTGCCAGCTTCTTCTGGTTGCATTGCTCGGACCTCTGCCTCCATCTTCACATGGTCTTCGTTGTGTGTCTGATCTCCCTCGGTCTCTCTAACACTTGGGATGGCATTTAGGACCCAACTGGATAATTCAGGACAACATTTTCATTTCAAGACACTAATATAATTGTGTCTATCAAACCTTTACAATACAAGGTGCTATTCACGAGCTCCAGGGCTTAGGACCTATTATCTTTGGGGGCCACCATTGAGCCCACACTGCAATTGATTTCTGGAGTGCTGGTAATAAACCACCTTTTCTTTTCTTTTCTTTTTTTTGTCCGGATACCATACTCAGTTGTATTTAGTTTATAAAATGTGTTTGACTCCAGACTGACTGAAACAGAAACTGCATTTTAACAAGATCCTAAAGTGATTTATGTGTACATTAAAATTTGAGAAATACTACTCAAGAAATATTTGAAGGTAACATTGTCATAACTTGATGAGCGGTTGGATGGGGCAACTGGAAGTGAAGAAGGCTCTGCTCCTGCTTTATGTGAACTGTGATAAGGGGCTCGAAGATTAGTAATAATTTTTTAGCCTGATATAATGGGCATGAAATGGCTATGCCCTTATCCTGAATATCTGTGTCCCTTCCTCTGTCACAGCAAGCCCAGATAGAGTCTAGTCCGAGGAAGCCACTGAATTTTTGGCTGAAAAGTGGCACAGTCTGACTGGACACTCAGTGAAAATCCTTTTAGTCATAAAACTTGGAGCTTCCAGCACCCTGTGGCCTCACATGAGGCGTCAGCTGTTGCGGCACAGATAACAGTACAGTGACCTTAGCAGCCATCCAGCGTTTGTTTGGTGCTGGACACTCTCGTAGAGAGCTGTGGTCCGGAGTAATCCTCACAACAACCCACAAGGCAGGGAGGCACTTCACAGATGAGGGGACCACGGCGTTCTTCGCACACCTGGCCCACGACACTTCTTCCTCAGTACAACTCTGGCTCACGCGGCACCGTCCAGTGCCTTTAATCACAAGCAAGTCTTAGAAATACGCACTGCCTCATCCATTTGGTAACTATTTATTGAGGGCTCTGTAATGTGAGCGAACTGGGAATACACAGCCACTGTGAGGAGAAGCAAAGACAAAATAAAGCCAAAAAACCCCCAAATCTGAGCATTCTGCTTCTTTAGATACGCATACGGTTAGCAAACAGCAACTGTTTCCCATCGGATGACTGAAGGAGCTTTACCTTTGTGCTTCTTTCTTCCTGTGAATCTAACCTGTGAACTTACTAGTTCCATATGCTCGGTAATGTGCCACTGATTTGGGATGTTCTCTGCCGTTTCCCATTTCTTACTCTATTCTGTGCCAAAAATTAATTCTTGTTCATTGAGAAGGTTGACATGGAGTCATCTTGTGTGTCATTGTAGCAGTAATGTCGAGTGCTGGGGAGAACAAATGTTATTTCACCTCCACAAGGAAGCTTTTCCCTTTGTTAGAATAAGCATATTCTACCAAACATTTAGTCTACTAGAAATCTAGTATAGATTTTTCTCTATAGGGTAGGTTCCACTGTTTACTTGTATTTAAAATTCCATATTCGTGAAAATATCTCCAATAATCAAGCAGTCGCTCCTATTCTGGGAGAATCAGAATGAATGTATGAAATATTGAGAAAAACCCCCAAGCATACTTTTAATCAACAGTGTTATATATTTCCTTAAGCTTATTAGAGCTGTCAAGCAGTAACAAAATTGTCTCATTTATGTTTTGCCTCTTCTCTTTCCCCTCCTGATTCCATAAAAGTACCTGCCTTACACACTGTGTGGCACATAGTAGGGTCAGTACATGATATTTCTCTCCCCACTCACAGAATGGTTAATAATGTAAAAGTAACAGTGAAGGGACGCCTGAGTGGCTCAGTCAGCTAAGCGTCTGCCTTCGGCTCAGGTCATGATCCCAGGCCCCTGGGATCAAGCCCCACATACACATACTGTCCTCCCTGCTCAGCAGGGGGGTCTGCTTCTCCCATTCTCTCTCCCTCTGCCTCTCCCCCTGCTCATGCTCGTGCCCTTTCTCTCTCTCTCTCTCTCTCTCTCAAATAAATAAAATCTTAAAAAAAAAAAGTAACAATGAAGCATGGTAGCTGGAGAGGGCAAGATGAGTGTGTATGTGGGGGAGGTGGTAATCTCATGCGCTAATGGTTCCCAAATTAGCAAGTGTTGATTTTAAGTATCAATATTTAATATATTTTGGGGTCCAAAACCATTAATGTATTTGTCTTCACTACAACATTCTGAAATTAAAATGACAGTATTTCATAAAATAGGGGTTTATGGGCTTGTAAATTGTGCCTTTTATTATCCAAAATGTTTGACCCACTTTTGGTTACTATGTTCAGTAAATACTGCAAAATCTGTTTTGCATAATCCCATACTAATTGAATAAAGTATTGTTAAAATATATGGTCAAGAACTTATAATTACTCTAAACTGACCAATGTTAAAATGTAGTACTCTCTTCCATTTATGAGTATTTCACATTTAAACTCTTTTATTTAGAAGACTCTTGTACTTAGAAGATTAAAAAAGTAAAACAAGTCTAAAGTAAAAGAGAAAAACCTTTTTTTTAAGAATTAGAATTCTTTTAACTAGCTATTTCTAAATGGTAATAATATGTCAAATTTCTTAAAACAGTTGAGACATACCATCATCTTCTTGTTAGAATGTAAATATAAAGTGGTGATTTTTATAGAGGAACCTGTTTGATAAAAACATTTACTTAATCCCACAACAGATATTTCTGTAATAGAAAACATTCTCTAAGTAGGACCTCCACTTTTGTGATAACAAACATTATTGCTCTACAAATGAATTAATAATCATCTACTTAACACTTAAGCAGTCACGATTAAAATAGACAATCTTAAATCCTTACATTTTAAGTTAAAGCCAAATTAAGGAAAAATCAGAACTTTATATTTACTTTAAATAAATGTAATATTTTTGAAAATTGTATACAATTCTTTTGTAATCAGCAGACACAGTCTTTATCACTTTTTTTTTCTGAACTAAATTTCATTTTGGTGAATACGTGTCTTGCTTTTCTTTTATTTACCAATGGGCTTTTAAGTTATTTTAGTCAACAAATTTACATCTACCTTTTCAAGTAATGCCCATGCTTTCCAATGTGATATAATAGGAAATAGTAAAGCAAGACATAATTTAGAATGTAAAATTCCCCGGGGGTATATGTATTGTCCCTGGGAATTGGCACCAGGTTGCACATCATAGACCACATATGAATGGTGCTTCTTGGGGTTATGCAGTGTGTATCCTGCATCACTGTACACGACAGCCCTAACTAATGGACACACAGGAGGCCAACTCCAGGGGGGACTTAAAAGTCTGTGAGCAGTAACCAACATATATTTTGGAACATCAGAGGGGTAGAAATCCATTCATATTGTGCTCATTGTTCTGACACACACAAAAAAACAAATCTGACACATGTCTTCTGTGGAAGCCTTATTTGGAAAGAGATCCTGTAAACTTGCCATGGCCTAGATTTATTATGAATCGGCATAGTATAGTTCTGACATGCAAAATCGTTTGGAACACTATTAACAAGTACCAGTTCCTGCTGATTCAAGGATTTGTGTTCTCTCTTTCACTCAAGAGTAACTAATTTAGGAATGATGAGAAATGAAGTATTATGCTTTTAAACAGTTAACAAGAAGGAACAGAAAACTATTTGATGCTAAAATGGTATGTCCTCAATGGACAGTATCAGTGTTACACATATGGAAGAGTGATGATATGGTTTTTATTATTAAGATATCTGTAATACAAATGCAGATAAATACCATATAATAATAGTTGTCAAAGTTTATTGTATAGAAATATCACTTGGGAAGCCAGTTAAAATGCAGTTTCTGGGCCACATTCCCAGATATTCTGATTTAGAAGCATGAGAATGTACTGAAAATTTGCATTTTAATAAGCACTCCTAGATTCCTAATGCCAGCAATCTTGCTCTCCTATTGTGAAAAACACTGGCATAAATCCTATATAATGGTGGCTTGCAGCCCTGGCATCTCTGAGAAGTTTCAGAAAAATACAGATACTTCTCCATATATTTACTACACAGGGTGAAGTCCAGGCATGTCTAGATTTTTAAAATTCTACAGGTGATTCTGATTTGCAGCGAGGCTGAGAAACATTGGTAAATAGAATTACCTTCCATTTGCTGTTTATTATTAAATGCTTTTAATAACTGACCTACTTAACCTAAGAGAAATAGTAAAACTTCTTTCAGCATTTAGATCACAAAACTAATAAATTATATATAACATCTATTTCCATTAAAGTGTTTTACAAATATTTTCACTTTCTTGACCCTCTTTCCCAACCCATCCTCTCCCATTTTTCTCTAATAAATGGCCATATCATCTACCCAGTTGAAGAGAAACTGCCTAAATAGTACTTAGGAGCATGGACTTGGGAGTGAACCATCTTCGATTGAAGCCTCATTTCTACTATGTCCTATCCAATTATTCCCCAGCATTTCTAAATTAGTAAACACCTAATTATTGTGATAATTAAATGAGATGACTTATGCAACATGTTTAATGCAATCCCTCGGACGTGAAAAGCCTTTTTAATAAGTTAGCCATTGTTATCATTCTTAACTCCTTGTTCTTCCTACAGATCATCACCATTTTCTTTTTTTTATTAGAGAGAGAAGGGGGGGTGGGATAGGGGTAGAGGGAGAGAGAATCTTAAGCAGGCTCTATGCACAGTGTAGAGTCTGACGTGGGGCTCCATCTCACGACCCTGAGATCATGACCTGAACCGCAATCAAGAATAGGAAGCTCAACCCATTGAGCTACCCAGGTGCCCCAGCAGTCACTATTTTCTGACTCTTCCACTTGTTAATTAGCTGGAGTGATTGTCTACTTGTATCCATTTTTGTTTCCACTACATTAGTCCAGCCAATATCACCTCTTACCTGGATTACTACAATTACCTGAGTTCTTTGTTTTCAGGCTTGCTCCTTCTAAGTTGTAGCCAGAGACATCTAACATGCCAATTCCCCACTCAAGTCCTTCAATGGCTGACTTCTGCCTTTGGGAGGATCTGATCTTCCTAACGTGACTTACAAGATATTCCTCATTCTAGTTCCTTCCTGAGCCTCCAGTCTTGCCTCTTACACTCGAGTGCCACACTTCAATTTCAGACTACACTGAACATTTTTCATTCCCGGAATGTGCTGGACTCTCTTTTGCTTCTGGGTCTATGTACAAATATTCCCTCTGCTTTAAACACATATCCATTACTCCTCGTCTTCTTTACCTTTCTCTGGAAGGTTATTCTGCCCTTAGACTAGACTTGATCACTTTTCTATGGACTTGTCCCCTTTATAATACACATCATATTTTATTGTGATTATTCATTTGAGTGCTTTTCATGCTATAATATGGGGGTCTGGATAGTTCTCACAAACATTATTTGACAATTGAGAATCCTGTAACATTTTTAAAAATTTGGTATTTTACAAAAATAAGTATATTCTGGAATAGCTGGATGACTGCATTTCAGCATCTGTACTTTTAATTTTTTATTGTAAAATACACAAACATAAAATTTGCCATCTTAACAATTTTTAAGTGTGCAGTTCAGTGGTATTATGTATATTCATATTGTTGTAAGTCTTCACTACCATCCATCTCCAGAACTATTTTAATCTTGCAGAACTGAAACTTTATATACATTAAACAATAATTTCCCATTTGCTCCTTCCCTCAGCCTCTGATAACTATTATTCTACCTCTGTCTCTACGATTTCATTATTCTAGGTAACTCATATAAGAGGAATGGTACAGCATTTGTATTTTTGTGGCTTCTTTCACATAATAGCTTCAAGGTTCATCCATGTTGTGGCATGTATCATAATCTCCTTCCTTTTTAAGAATAATAATATTCCATTATATCTATATACAATGCTTTGCTTAGCTATTCATCCATCGATGGACACTTCCATTGCTTCCAGGTTTTAGCTATTGTGAAAAATGCTGTTATGAACATGGGTATACAAATATCTCCTTGAGATTCTGCCTTCAATTTTTTGGGTATATATATATATATATATATACTCAGAAATGGAATTGCTGGATCATATGGTCATTCTATTTTTAATGTTCTTAAAGAATTGTTGTTGTCTACAGCAGCTGCACCATTTTAATTTTTTTCTTTTTTTAAAAGATTTTATTTATTTATTTGACAGAGAGAGAGAGAGCGAGAGAGCACAAGCAAGGGGAGAGGCAGAGCGAGAGGGAGAAGCAGGCTCCCTGCTGGGCAGGGAGCCCGATGCAGGCCTCCATCCCAGGACCCTTGGGATCATGACCTGAGCCGAAGGCTTAACCTACTGAGTCACCCAGGCACCCCCGTTTTAATTTCCATCGACAGTGCACAAGAGTTCCAATTTCTCTACAGCCTGTCAACATGTTATTTACTGTTTTTTTTGTTTGTTTTTGATAGTAGCCATTTTAATGGGTGTGAGGTTGTATCTCATTGCAGTTTTGATTTGCATTTCCCTAATGATTAGTGGCTTTGAGCACTTTTTGTGTCCTTATTGGTAATTTGTATATCTTTTTTTGGAGAAACGTCTATTCAAGTCCTTTGCCGGTTTCTGAATCTGGTTGTTGTTTTTTTTGTTGTTGAGTTTTGGGAATTCTGAGTACATTCTGGATATTAACCCTTTATCAGATATGTGACTTGCATATATTTTTCCCATTCTGTAGGTTGGCTTTTCATTGTGTTGATAGTGTCTTTTGATGAACAAAATTTTTAAAATTTTATGGTCCATTTTGTCTTTTTATGTTGTTGCCTAGGCCTTTAGAGTCATATCCAAGAAATCATTGACAAATTTAATGTCATGAAGATTTTGTCCTATGCTTTCTTCTGAGAGTCTTACAGTCTCAGCTCCAACATTTAGGTCTTTAATCCATTTTGAGTTCATTTTTGTATATAGTGGTAGGAAGGGTCCAATTTCATTCATTTGCATGAATATCCACTTTTGCCAGTACCATTTGTTGAAAAAAAAAAAAAACTATCCCCACCGAATGGTGTAATCATCCTTTGATGAAATGATGAAAATCATTTGACCATATATGTGAGGGTTTATTTTTGAGCTCTTTATTCTATTGCAATAGCCTATATGTCTGTTTTTGTACCACATTATTTCTTTTTCTTTTTTCTTTTTTTTTAATTTTAAGTAGGCTCTATGACCAGTGTGGGGCTTAAACTCATGACCCCAAGATTGAGTCACATGCTCTACCCACTGAGCCAGCCAGGCACCCCAGCACCACACTATTTCTATTACTATAACTTTGTAGTATGTTTTGAAATCAGGAAGTTCCAATTTTGTTCCTTTTCTAGATTTTTTTTTTGCTATTTGACATTACATATGAATTTTAGGATGGATTTTTCTATTTCTTCAAAAAAACATTGTCAGGACTTTGACAGGGATTGCATAAAATCTGTAGATCACTTTTGGTAGAATGGATATTTTAACAATATTAAGTCTTCTAATCCATGAACATGCAATGTGTTTCCATTTACTTATGTTTTCTTTAAGTTCTTTCTGCAATGTTTTTTAGTTTTTAGTGTAAAATTTTTTTTACCTCCTTGATTAAGTTAATTCCTAAGTATTTTTTTCTTTGTGATGTTATTGTAAATGGAATTATTTTCTTAACTTCCTTTTCAGATTGTTTATTGTTAGTGCAAAGAAGTACAATTAATTTTTGTGTGTTGACTTCATATCCTGATACTTGGCTGAATTCATTTATTAGTTCTCAGAGATTTTTGTGGAATCTTTAGGGTTTTCAAAGTATAAAATCATTATCCTCTGAGAACAAAGATAATTTTAGTTCTTTTCCTATTTGGATGCCTTTTATTTCTTTTTCTTGCCTAATTGTCCAGCTAGGACTTCTAGTACTATTTTTTCCCCACTGAATAAAAATAACATTTAATTTTTGAACATTCATGTTTTTTCAAATTTATGCCATTATCAAAAATTATATAATAAATATCTTTATATGTAAATTATTACCTGTTTTTTGAGTATTTTTTAAGTTTTTATTCAAATTCCAGTTGGTTAACATACAGTGTAGTATTAGTTTCAGGTGTACAATATAGTGATTCAACACTTCCATACATCACCCAGTGCTCATCACAGCAAGTGTACTCCTTAACTCCCATCATCTATTTGACTCCACCCCCCCCACCCTGGTAACTATCAGTTTGTTCTTTATAGTTAAGAGTCTGTTTCTTGGTTTGCCTCTCTCTTTTTCTTTCCTGTTGCTCATTTGCTTTGTTTCTTAAATTCCACATATGAGTGAAATCATATGGTGTTTGTCTTTTTCCAATTGACTTATTTTGCTTAGCTTAATACCCTCTAGCTCCATCCACGTCATTCCAAATGGCAAGATTTCATTCTTTTTTATGGGTAATATTGTATATATATACCACATCTTCTTATCCATTCATCAGTCGATAGACACTTGGGCTGTTTCTTTAATTTGGCTATTGTAGATAATGCTGCTATAAACACAGAGGTGCATGTATCACTTTGAATTAGTATTTTTACATTTTTTGGGTGAATACCTAGTAGTGCAACTGCTGGATTGTAGAATGGTTCTATTTTTAACTTTTTGAGGAACCTCCAGAGTGTATTCCAGAGTGGCTGCACCAGTTTGCATTCCCCCCAACAATGTAAGAGGGTTCCCCTTTCTCCACATCCTCACCAACACCTGTTGTTTCTTGTGTCATTGATTTTAGCCACTCTGACAGGTGTGAGGGGATATCTCATTGTAGCTTTGATTTGTATTTCCCTGATGATCAGTGATGTTGAGCATCTTTTCATGTGCCTGTTGGCCATCTAGATGTCTTCTTTGGACAAATGTCTATTCATGTCTTCTGGCCATTTTTAATTGGATCATTCATTTTTGGGGTATTGGGTTTTATAAATTCTTTATAAATTTTTGATACTAACCCTTTATCAGATATGTCATTTGTAAATATCTTCTCCCATTCCGTAGGTTGTCTTTTAGTTTTGTTGATTGTTTCCTTCACTGTGCAGAAGCTTTTTATTTTGATGTAGTCCCAATAGTTTATTTTTGCTTATGTTTCCCTTGCCTCAGGAGACATATCTCGAAAGAAGTTGCTATGGCCGATGTCAAAGAAGTTACCACCTGTGTTCCCCTCTAGGATTTTTATGGTTTCATGTCTCACATTTAGGTCTTTAATCCATTTTGAATTTATTTTTGTGTATGGTGTAAGAAAGTGGTCCAGTTTAGTACTATGTTGAATAGGAGTGGTGGGATTGTCCCTTCCCTTATTCCTGGTATTAGAGAAAAAGCTTTCAGTCTTTCATCATTAAGTGTGATGCCCACTGTGGGTTTTTCACATATGGCTTTTACTATGTTGAGGTAGTTTCTAACTATTCGTAGCTTGTTGAGTGTTTTTTTCATAAAGAGTGCTGCATTTGGTGACGCCTGGTGGCTCAGTCAGTTAAGCATCCTACTCTTGACTTCAGCTCAGGTCATGACCTCAGGGTCGTGAGATCAAGTCCCACGTTGTTGAATTTTGTTGAATGTTTTTTCTGCATCAACTGAGATGATTATGTAGGGTTTTTTTCTTCCATTCTGTTATGTGGTGTATTATGTAAATTGATTTTCGTATATTAAATCATCCTTGTATTCAAGAATAAATCTTACTTGGTCATGATATATAATCTTTTTAATGAATTCAGTTTAATAGTATTTTGTGAAGATTTTAGCATCAACGTTCATATTTACGTTTAGTAAGATTTGTATTTCTCCATATGGCTTCAAATTACTGTCTAGTGTCCTTTCATTTCAATTTGCAGGATGCCTGAGCATTTCTTGCAGGGCAGGTCTAGTGGCAATGAACTCCCTTAACTTTGTTTATCTGGGAATATCTTAATTTTGCATTAGAGTTTATAATGTGGCTCTAAATGAATATCACATGTGTATTGATATGATGTATCAATGAAAGCTTCATAGGAATGAAAATAAAAGTGATTTTTCTCCTGACCTTTTATTATGAAAATTTACAAACAAGCAGAAAAGTTCAAGGAATTATACAGTGAACCCTCCTACACTTGGTGGCTAGATCCAATAATTAACATTTTTGGAAGAGACTACTCAAATATTATAATTAATATATATTAATATAATATAATATTATAATTAATAATTAATATATAACTTCTTAGCTGGATAACCTTGGGCACCTTACTTAACCTCTGTGAACCTCAGTTTCCTCATCTAGAAAAGAGGGATAATGAAAGTACTTAATTTATGCATTGCTGTAAAGCTGAAGTGACATAATCAATGCAGGATACTTAACCCACTACCAGGCACAAGACAGATCGATTCAGTCAGTGTAGTAGTACTCAGTATTTGTTAAATGAATGAATGAATATATAATAAAGTTCCTGAAACTTCTAAAGAAAATTTAATGTCTGTATTTTGGCTGTTGGATGTAGAACAGGGGTATCTTTTTTTAAGGATAAGCATCAGAAGAATAGGAACACAGAAATTTTTCTTAACCACTGAACCAATGTACCTATATAAGAATTGTACCAACCCAGTTATTTACCACTTTGATTGCTCTGGTTACATGCAGTGAGAGAAGGTCTCTAGTATGTCCCTTGGATTTCTTTCATAGAAACATAAAAAGACAATATGGGGGAAATGCTATAGTTTCTGATTCATTAATATATAGCAGGGACTACTGGCCAAACTGATTTCAGTTGTCTGTTGGAGCAAAGAGGAGAGGTGTGGGAGGCAGATGAAGACCCAAGCGAGGGTGAAACAAGCAATAGAAGGGCCTTGGAACAATCTTGTTACCCCAAACTAAGACCTAAACCTCTTGCTTTCTCCAGGTTCCATCCCTGTCCCTCAGGAGTCCTAAGGGCATGTGTTTAGGGTTAGGGCAAGGGAGGAGGGGCTAAGTAGGTCCGGGTGAGACTCTGAGGCAAACTGGCTTTTCTCCAGCTTCAGTTCTCACATACTTTCTGCAGCTGCAGTGCTGCTTAAACCACAGCTGGTGTATTCTCTCTTGCCCAAGAGTTGTTTGGACGACAGGTTTCCCCTGCTATCTGGAAGTAGGGTGTTCCTATGCCACCTTCTGTAAGCTGATATGGCCTGAATTGAAGAAGCAATTGCCATTAATTTATAGGAAAACATTTTTGAGCATTCCCAGACCCAAAACATAACCTCTTCTAGGCTTTTCTAATACCTCAGAACACATCTTGCTAATGGATGCTAACAAAGCACAGGTGCTTACAGACATAGCTCAAAGAACTGAGGGCTGGATGCCGAGGCGCTGAGTGCAGTGTGGGGGAAGGAGCTTGGCGGGGCCACTCTCCTGCTCAGGGTGCACACTGCATCCATAGCAGCTGGCTGCAAAATAAACACTGAATGCTATTTGCACTTTTTACCTTTTTCGGAAAAGTGAAAAATCATCTTCAGATTTCTTTTGGTTAGCGCAAACAGGTGCTAATGTAGGTCTTTTGTAAATAGGTACTAACGTAGGTACTAATGTGGTGTGATAAGAACTTTCAAAAAGCAGAGAATATCTGTATTCTTAAGACTTGATGCAAGTGATTTTAAAGAACATTAGAAAGATGCACTTTGCTAACGAGACAAAATATTTTAATATGCTAGAATCACTAACTTGCAATTTTAGAGATAGTACCCAATTTTTTAGTCATTTTGCTCACAGAAGATTACTGTATCATCGACAAATTCAGAAGGAAGACATACACGAGATAGGCTGCACAATATTCTAGAAAGAGCATTGTATTAGAGGTTTGGAATCCAGTTTCCATTCTCACTCTGTCCCTATCTTATGTGGCCCTTGGTCTTGTTATGTTACATCTTTGGGTTCAATATTTTTCTATTGTTATGTCCTCTCGTACATCTTATCCAGTTCAAAAATACTGTTAGCGAATTTAATCTCTGGTTTTTGAAGGTTCACAATTATAAAAATCAGCTTTCCTTTATTTCTCCTATCATGAATGAGCATTAGTCAAAAATATTGAGGGTACTGAATATTTTAAATCCCAAGCAGGCTCCATTTGAAATAAGTTACTTTCAGAACATGGTGAATATTATTATATATATTCCTATTGATCCATTACCAACTTAAATCATATTTTCTGAATTATTTAGAAAACTATTTCAGGGTGCCTGGGTGGCTCAGTTGGTTGGGCGACTGCCTTCGGCTCAGGTCATGATCCTGGAGTCCCGGGATCGAGTCCCGCATCGGGCTTCCTGCTCGGCAGGGAGTCTGCTTCTCCCTCTCACCCTCCTCCCTCTCATATGCTCTCTCTCTCTCTCATTCTCGCTCTCTCAAATAAATAAATAAAATCTTTAAAAAAAAAAAAAAAGAAAAGAAAACTATTTCAAACTTGAATTCATGGAAGGAAAAAAGACCTTTGTTGTCAATTCCAAGAAACCCAGGTCTGAAAAGTTTTCAAATGTTAGTGAAGGTTTTTCAGGTTACTTGAATGCACCTGCTTGATCAGACCTTCAACAAAGTATTTTCATTGGCAAATATGTAATTTATGAATAAATAAGAAGTTGGATCCTAAGAAACTGGAATAATAAGCTCCATGCCTTTAAGTCTTTGTGCAAAGGCTTGCATGCAGCTTCTACCAAACTTTTGCAAAATTAATTTCAGCAAGTCCAAGTGCTTGGGACACAAGCAGATGACTGCATACAGAGGCCCTTTCACACGCTGCTCCCCACAGTCAGCGGCTCTTTTCTTTCAGCTCTCTTGGCAGTCCAGCAGGCCCTCAGGAGGGTCCTTGGTAAACTTCTTTCGTGTGTGTGTGTATGGGTGTGTGTGTGCGTGTGTGTGTGTGTGTGTGTGTGTACTGAACCAGTGGATGGCTACCCATCCAGCCCCTTGGCTGAACAATCCGGCACTGTGAGTGTTCTGCAGGTGTCTCTGGGTGTCAGCTGGCCTCTGTTTATTATTGGTGTGCTGTGTGCAGGGAGACTGAGCCGGCCATCAGTAACAACTCTCTGCAAATGGGTCAAGGAAATGAAAATAAAGCCTGTGCAGCAGGAACTTTTAGGGTCTGGGGTTTTGCTGGCAAACCCTGCCTGAGTTCCTCTTTAGGTGCTACTTTAAAATTGCTACTTGCTTGACTTGGATGGGACTTCACATGGCAAGGCTGTGTGAGCCATGTGAAAGGAGGGGACCAGCTGGAGGCAGGTGTGCTGCTTTTTCATTTCAGCTTTTAGCAGAAGAACACATCCACTGCTTGGTTCTGAGGCATTTCTCGTCCTCAGAAGTTTGTTTGTATGACTTGTTTTCCAAACATGGGGGAGGGGGGTCCCGTTAAAGGAGTTAGGAATCATTCGCGTGATTTTGAAGTATTTTGTTTTTCAAATCTATTGCTCATAGTCGAACGGAAAGAAACAAAGGTCTTTTCAAATTTGAAACCTTTTCCTCCTCAGCTTACATTTTCAGTGATCCAGGAATAGGAATGGAGCTTCCTTATCAAGACCGCTCTGTGATACATCTCCAAATACCACTTAACACACAGGAAGGTCACTCTTTTACCTACAAGGCTGACTCATAGTCGCATATATAATATCTTAACTCCAATATTCAAAAATGATTCTTGCCGAAGGAATTGCTAATTTATAGAAGTTGCCCAGCACACGTGTTTTATAATACATCAGTTCTGTCACCCTTTATTGCCATCTTTCCCTATAATTACTCTAGTAATATTCTGGACCCTATTCACTACACTTAGAGAGATGGGATAAAGTGAAAAGTGGTTCAGGATTATTAGCCTGCAAATCTTTTAACTGGTTCTCAGGGCTTAAAATTTTTCTCTCTCCCTTTTGACATATATTATCCAAAATTATGGAATATATTGTTTGAGAAGTTGCTATTTACTACGTTCATAAAATCTAGAGTCAGTCATAAACATCTTCATTTATTCACTCACTCAATGAGCATTGATTGAACCACCAATCTGGGCCAGGCAATGTGCCAGGCAAGGCAACGGGGACACAAAGGGAATGATCTGGCACTTGCACTTCCACACAGACCCACAGCAACCAGGGGGACCCTTTTAAAACATGACTCGATCACACGGCCCTTCCGCTTAAAACTGCTACAACCATCACTAAGGCTGGTTCCTCACTCCCTCCCTACCATCGTGTCCTACTCCACCTCTGCACTCCCTCTGCTTCAGCAACACTGGCCTTCTTGCTATTCCTAAAACACAGCAAGCATGCGTCCCCAACTTCCTGTTTTACAAACTGTAGTTGGAGATTTCTCCATTATCTCCATGGATTTATCTCCTGATCTGATTCTGTTCTCACTGGTCTCTACTTTGGTCTGATCTCCTAATTATTTTGTTTCATGAGGGCTGAGTTTCTTTTGTTTCATTTTTCTCTCTTATATCCCCTGTGTCTGGAATTGTCCTTCATAGAGTAGAAATTGAAAAAATACTTGTTCAATGACTGCATATATTGTCATTGATCATATAATTGTCTATATTTCTTAAAATGCAAATTTACTAAAATGTAAATCCACATGATATTAAGAAGTGTTTAGAAATCAAGGAAAACTCATTTGTTTCAAGCTTTCTTATATTACTAAAATTTCTTTTGGCTACTGTAATATAGCCACTTCCATCTGTAATTCTCTTATAACTTCTCAAACGGTATGAAGGCCAAAAAAGAAAAAACATGAAAACAAAGAAAAAGGAAGAAAGAAAGAAGGGAAGGAATGGAAGGAGCGGAAGAGAAGAAAGAAAGAAAGAAAGAAAGAAAGAAAGAAAGAAAGAAAGAAAGAAAGAAAGAAAGAAAGAAAGAAAGAAAGAAAGAAAGAAAGAAAAAGAAAGAAAGAAAGAAAGAAAGAAAGAAAGAAAGAAAGAAAGAAAGAAAGAAAGAAAAAGAAAAAGAAAGAAAGGAAGGAAGGAAGGAGAGAGGGAAAGGGAAGAAAGGAAGGAAAGGAAAGGAAAGGAAGAAAAGAAAGAGAAAGAAAGAGAGAAACAAAGAAAGAGAAGAAAGAAAGAAGCAACTATTTTTCAAGAATTTTCAGCTACTTCTCAAGAAATCTGCCTACAATTTTGGAGCTAATCTCAGGAAGACTTCTCAGGTTTTGACTATCCATGAGAATTGAGCCTTTTTAAAGGTCTCCAAATAGTAGGAACATGATGTTGACAACATTGTTGTATTTGTGTTTCAGTTTTATATTAAGACTTGCATGGTACTTAAGCTAAAAGCTTTTTAGACTTTATGAATTGGGATGTTTCCCAATAGATTTTTCAGTTTAGGTAAATAGAAATGATTGAGGTCAGTGTTCATAAAGATCATTCTTGTCGCCTGGAAATGAATAATTCTATTGTTCCCCTACTTATTCTTATTGAGATCATAAGTTATGCAATTTCCTCCTTCACACCAGTAAGCAATTTTTCCCCTTTTTATTTGTCTAGACATCATCAAGTGAATTTTGACCACCTACCTGGCTCATTTGTGAAAACTTACGTATTCCTGGTGGATGTGACTAGCTCATTAATGTAGCTTTTGTCTGACGCCATTCTCTTGACAGTCTCCAAAACCTACCAGTTGATTTGATCTCTTCCTTCAACTAAAACGCTCTTGACACTCCTAACCACAAGTCCTAGGTCACCTGCACTCCAAGGCCGGGGCTTGCCTTTAGTCGGTATTTTTATACCGAGGCTGTTCTACAAACTTCTGGTGACTTCTCTGAGGCCTAGTTTGTTTTTACTCTGAATTCTTTGTTGCCTACTTGAAGCCTTCAAAAATCCCACATAGCTTCTGCTCCTAAGGAGGACTAATTGCTCCATGTTATCACTTTCAGCATTTTTCTCGCCACATATTAAATCCATTTCATATACAATGACTTCCTAATACACCCAAATCAAAGAAAATCACATTCTTCCAGTTCTTACATTACGCACGTTCATCAGTTACGCAAAGCAGTCTGTGTGACATGTACACATTTTGTCAGTAATTTAGGGGTTTATCTTCTTTTCTTTAAGATTTTTAGTCGGTGAGTTTTATTTAATTCAACTGAAATAATACCATGATGATGTAATAAGGCAACATTTAAAAGGGTGGGTAAAAGGACAACATTTCAAAAGGAGACAATATGAAGCCTGAGGGAGCAGAGAGAGGGGATGGCTCATCAGCCACTATTTGCCATGACAGTACATTTAATCCTGCTTGGTTTAGTGGCACAGACTTTTTTATGGGTAATATATTTCCCAAACCCAAGTCAAGGGCTACTAGGTGATTTTTTAAAATAAAAATCATATATATTTAAGGTGTACAGCGTGATTTGATATACAGACACACAGTGAAATGATTACTGTAGTCAAGCTAATTAACATACCATCTCACATATTTACTTTTTATTTTGTGATGAGATCACTTAAAATCTACTTTATTAGCATTTCTCTAGTATTTAATACAGAATTATTAACTATAGTCATCATGCCTGTACGTTAGATCTCTAGAACTTATCCTACATAGCTTCAACTTTATATCCTTTGCCCAACACCTCCCGTTTTCCCCACCCTCTGTACCCCCAGTCCCTCATAACCCCACTGTTCTACTCTCTGTTTCTATGGCTTCTACCTTTTTTTTCTTCTAAGATTTCATACATAAGTGAGATCATACACTATTTGTCTTTTTTTGACTGGCTTATAATTTAGTTATTTCTGATTTTCAAGCTTAAGGACTCTGTTTGGAGAACTCTAAAATCATTTCAAGGTAAGTGGTACATTTCTATGGTCCTCGGTGAGATTAATATGACAACTCACTATTTTTAGTTCCTTATGTCACAGTGTTATCAAGGCTGTCCAAATCTCTATTTTGATAGCTCTCTTTGATCTACTTTTTCCAATTTCAGCAAATTATTGGGTATCTAGATTTCTTTTCTTTTCTTTTTGTTCTTGGGGAATGAAGGGGATTTGATAAAACAATTTCTTATATTACCTTGAAAGAATGTAAGAGAATCTAATGATTCTTAAAGAGAAGACTAATGAAGCATGTGTGGCTGACTAGGTATAAGAATATTATAAAGCTATAATAACTTTATTATTCTATTGATAGCCAAGATATTGTCTGAGCAACAGAACCAAATATAATTCTCCAAAAGTACATATAAAATAATTTCACAACTGAAAAGTAGTGTTTCAAAGCAGTCATAAAAAGATGGTTTATTTAATAAAAGCTCTCAGAAAAAAACTGGCAAACTATTTGGGCCCAAACAAAAGAAAATTAAAAACAAAATAGTTACCCTGTAAAATTGAAATAGATTGTATATAGATTAAAGATGATCAAAATATAAAAGGAAAACTGTAAAACACTAGAAGGAAACAATGGCACTAGAAGAAACTTGGGATGGTAGTGGACATACTGAGTGTGCACCAAAGTCATAAATGGGAAAATTATTCCATTATAATAAGGTTTTCTTAAAAACTTGACTTTTTTTTGAGAGAGAGCCAGAGAGAGAGTGTGAGCAGGGGTGAAGGGGCAGAGGGAGAAAGAGAATCTTAAGCAGGCTCCAGGCTCAGCGCAGAACTTGACCCGGGGTTCAATCTCATGACCCTGAGATCATGACCTGAGCCAAAATCAAGAGTCACAGGCTTAACCAACTGAGCCACCCAAGCACCCCTTAAAAACTTGATTTTAAAACATAGATAAAATTAAGAGGCAATGGAAAGTTTGGAAAAAAATATTTTGAACCTACCTACAAAAATCCTTTTGAATAAGAAATCATTCTAATTATATGCTATGTGCCAGATTTGTCCTAAATGCAAATCATTGATGGCCTCTACTCTCATAATGCTTCTAGTTTAGGGAAATTAAACAAAATTTTATTTTATTAAACAAATATTCACTATACTTGTCATATATATGAATATATATATATATATATATGGCTCTACCTACATATATATATGGTTAGAATCTGTGATAAGATCTGTGAAGAAAAATTGCATGATGATTTAAGAAATAATACGAAGGGAATCTAATTTGTCTTTTGGAATCTAGAAGACCATATTAAGGTAGCTGCATTTATAATGTAGTTTTAGTATATTCATATTCATATCATAAAACCACTTAATTTTAATTTATATAATACTTACAAAACATATAGAATATGAACACTTCTATATCAGTCATATTATCAGTTATGTCAGTCCTTATATTAAATATTCTGTTATATTCTTTGTTTTTAAAAGATTTTATTTGAGAGAGAGAGAGAAAGAGAGAGCGTGTGAGCAGGGGGAGGGGCAGAGGTAATCTTAAGCAGACCCCACACTGAGAGCCAGCCCGACACAGGGCTCAATCTCACAACCCTGAGATCATGACCTGAGCCAAAATCATGATTTGGATGCTTAACCACCTGAGCCCCCCAGGTGCCCCTAAATTCTTAATATATAGGGAACTCTTCTGTTTAATAAGAAAACTACATTTAACCTGATAGAAAAAAAATGGGCCAGCAGATATGAATATGTAGCTCATCAAAGAAATTCACAAATACCTAATAAACATTATGAAAAAAATCAATCTCACTTATTACAAAAAATGCAAATTAAAACAAGATATATTTTCATGATTTAATAATGATACCTTCCAAGTTAGTATTACTCTCAAAGATGTCTGGTTGTGGAAGTAGTGCAATGTTTCTGGTAGTGAAATTGAGCAATAAGAACCTTAAATGTGTGTGTGCTCTTTGCTCCAGGAATTCTATACCCTAAGGAAATTATCATGAGTCTACACTAACATGTGTGCACAAAGATATTTTCTGCAGACTCATTTTCGTAGCTGAAGTTTTGCAACCAAAAGTCCATAAGTAAGCATATAGTATACTCTTGCACTGACACATTATGCAGCAGTTCAAAAGGATATAAAGATATGTAAGTGGAAAAAACATAATCTACTCAAGTAAAATACAGATTATGACACATTTTTATTAAATGGTTTTACTTTTGAAATAAATATATAGAAATTGTTTTATAAAGTTACTTTTAATGAAAATATTTATATAAACGAAGAAAACCAGAAAACAAGTAAACTGAATACTACTAAACGTAGAATGGGTTAGAAAGCTTAGGTTGGATTCCCCTGTAAGCAGATTCTGAGATGAATATTTGCACGGAGATTTTGCGGGGTATGCTCTAGGGATCACCACTTGTGAAGAGTGAGGGAAGTAGGACTGGGCAGAGGGAAGCTGAGCTTAATGCAGTTGCAATAATGTCTAAACTCATCCTCTGGGGAGCTCTGGAGCTGGGATGGTCTGCAGAGATGCCCTGATTGGGGTAAAAGGGACAGGCCTTTTTAACCCACATCCTTAACATGGACCAGTCATTGGATACAGGCTGCTCCAAGGGACAGGGTCTAACCTGGTACAAAGCAGCTTCTTTCGGTTGAGAGCATTCTTGGGAAAGGACTCAGTTGCTGGTAGTTGGGGGAGTGATACTTTGGACCCGAAGGGGAATGGGCTGGAGCACCATGGGCATCTATTACATTGATGATTTCCTGTTGAGAATTACACGGTATCTGTAGAGTTATCAAAGGTCTAGAGTCTTATTCATCTTGAATTTATCAGTTTCTCCCTTAATGATGAGAACAAAGGAAATGGATTTACATTAACACAATCTGTAAGAGAGTTATCAAAACCAATTCATTAATTTTCATTGAGATATATAGCTGACATGAGGACCAAAATACTGACTGAGCTGATAGTACATTCTCTACTAAGTTGGAAAAAAAAAATCTCTTTTGAAATCAAATTGATATTAAAAGGTTTCTTGGTTTGTATTGGTCAGGAAAAAAATGATGGTATTAAAAGATATCTGCTTTCAAATGGAGATAGTTCCATTATACCATTTTCTATATTAGAAAAATTCATTTTCCTTTACTGTTCAAGATACAGTGATAATTTCTTTTTATCAAAAGTTTTTCCGGACTTACTGTAGATTCTACATTTTATTTTATATTTCTTATAGTTTACATGTTGGTTCTAGATTTGGAAGAATCTTATCCACAACCATTTATAAATCATCTGCAGAATGAGTTGCTCTTGGGGAAATTTTGCATATATGTTTTATATGAATTATTATTCCAAAGAAGTTGTCTTTAAAAAAAAAAGCAAACCTTATTCTCAAATTCTGACATACTCTAATTCATTGACTTTCTAAGTGTTTTGTAGAAACTGTTTGTCAAATAGTAGTTTTATGATTACATATGCAATAATTTTCTGAGTTTGGGACACCTGGGTGGCTCAATCAGTTAAATATCTGCCTTCGGATCAGGTCATGATCCCAGGATCCTGGGATCGAGTCCCACATCGGGCTCCCTGCTCAGCGGGGAGCCTGCTTCTCCCTCTGCCTGCCGCTCTCCCTGCTTGTGTGCTTCTCTCTCTGACAAATAACTAAATAAATAAATCTTTAAAAAAATAATAATTTTCTGATTCAAAATATTTTTCATTGATAGGATGATCTTTGGAAAGTCGCAAAATCTTTCTTATTTTTAATGTTACAAGTATTGTAAAAATATTTTATTATGGGGCACCTGGGTGGCTCAGTCGGTTAAGTGTCTGCCTTTGGCTCAGGTCATGACCCCGGAGACCTGGGATTGAGCCCCGTATCGGGCTCCACATCGGGCTCCCTGCTCAGCGGTCAGTCTGCTTCTCCCTCTGCTCCTCCCCCTGCTCCTGCTCTCTCTCTCCTTCTCTCTCTCTCAAATATATAAATAAAATCTTAAAAAAAATTTTATTGGAAAAATTATTCACTGTATTTCTTTATTCCTACACTCAATCCCAGTACAATTCCTACACCAGAAGGAAAAATTGTTAAAAATGTGATGTATACCATTCTAGTCCTTTACCTATGCATTCACATTTATATATATACACATACACATTTATACATATACACAATGATCAAACATAAGTGTGACCATAATTTACATACTGTTTTACTTGCTATATTTTATTTTTAAGACTGGAGAGCTTCTCAGGGATCCACAGTGTGCTTATAGCAAATTCATGAATATAGTATCTATTTTAACAGATAAATTAATCAATTCGTATTTATTGTGATTAGCAGTATGTTTGCTACTTTATTTTTCCTGCCATCTTATTAATTTTTAACTAATGCCTCACCACTCCCTGCTATAAACATGTTTAATTTGATGTCTTCCTCTTTTTTTTTTTTTTTAAAGGTTAGACAGACAGAGAGAGCACAGGAGGAGGGGCAGAGGGAAAGAGAAACTTAAGCAGACTCTGCGCTGAGCACAGAGCCCAACGCAGGGCTCTGTCTTACTACCCTGAGATCAGGACCTGAGCCAAAACCAAGAGTCTAGATGCTTAACCGACTGTGCCACCCAGGCACCCAGTGCCTTCCTCCTTCTTAAGTTCCCTTCACATTGTTGGTGTGCAAACTTCTTGCTACAGTAAGTAATTAGAATTGAAATGGTCTTTAGTTAGTGACTTTCTGAAACCTGACTCTGAACATTGTTTTCAATATTGGGAATTTCTTCTTTTTATTTCTTTGTTTATTTCTTCCCCTGCATTTTCTCAGTCCTATCCTTCTAAAACTCCTATTAGACAAATGAAAGAACACCTAAATTTATCTTTTGTCCTTTGATTTCTCTTTCATATTTTCCATCTTTGGATCGTTTTGTTACATTGTAGAGATTAGTTTGATCTTCCAGCTCATTAATTCAATCTTCAAATATGTCTATTTTGTACTTCAGCTTTTATATACGAAGCTGTACTATTTAGGTAATCACATATATCAACCATAGTTCAACTGTACTCTGGCTAGTTTAAGCAGAAAAAATGTAATAGATGGAATTAGATGTGTACAAAATGATCGGAAGGTTGGGATGAGCAGTCTGTAATTGAGAAATCTGAAAACAACTCCCAGAATGTGATGGAACTGGCCGGTGGAAGGGCCAGCTGCTTTGCCAATATAGAGGACCTGCCACCACCATTGCTGGCAAACGCCTCAGCCACAACCTTGCTCTAAGGTGCCATTACATTACATCCCTGCTGGCAACAAGACCTCAGCCCTGACATGTACCAGTAAACAGATGTCACATGCTGCTTCTGAATGCCCATGAAGCCAGAGAACAGACACCTGGACCTCTACTGGAGCTGCCACAGAAAAGTCAAATACCTCTTACTTGTATTTGCCAGCAGACACAAAAGCAGCTAAAGTATGGCTTCCACCTCAGCATGTTCACTTCTGCCTCCAAACCTCACACATTACATTCTCCTTTTAAGAAGCTAGCGAGGCCCCACATAAAACCTGGTAAGGCAGTTTGAGAAATACAAACTTACCAGTCTCTAGCATGCAGTAGACTATGCTACAAAGGAGTTGGAAGAGAGCTGAGAGAAAAAATCTGCATCATTGGTTACATCATATTTTTAATTTTACAGATTTTTAATTCTCTCACATAATAGCTTAACTTTATTTTATAGATGCAATATCTATTCAACTAGGAACATTAAATGCCAATTTTAAAGTTTTTCTCTGTTTTCACTATTAACTCTTTTTGGTTGCTAAATCTGCCATTTGTTGAGTTTGGCACTTCTCTTTGGCTATCGGTTTTCATCAAATTTTGGCAAGTTTGGTTTATTTGCTTATATTTGTACTTGATAACTCCAGTTTGCCTTTGGTGAATTTAGAGGCTGATTGCATTGGCCAACTTCTTGTGATGTGTGTGTGTGTGTGTGTGTGTGTGTGTGTGTGTGTGCAGAATATGTATCCATTTGAGGTGTATGGTGGCACATCTTCTGGATTTTACATCTCTTGGGGGCACTACCTTGATATCTGAGCGAGAATTTTCAATGCAGACTTTAACCTACAACAAAGTCTTGTTCCTTAATATTTTTTTCTTCCTTGACTGTCCTTACAGAGATAAGAGGTTACCTCAAGTTTTGTCCTACTTAATTTTTTAGTGTCAATATTCAGTTGGGAGTTCCTGTAAGCCAAACTGTTTAATTTATTAAGAAAGGAAACCAAGATTTTTTTAACTTCCATTTTAAAATTAATAGCTGAAAGCAAGTAAAAATAACTAATTTTGCTAAATACTCCAAGGAAGTATTTTAAATCACATACTTAGAGCTTAAGCAAGTTGCAGACATCAGATTACCCCCAAATTACAAAGAATCTTAGGGAAAAAATATATGAACACAAAACTCACCAGGGAGTTGATTTCTTACATATTTTTCTATGGAATGTATGTTCTGGCTCAAGTATTCGTTTTTCATTGAAACTCTCTAAAGGCCTTCATATAAATACGGAAAAATGTCTCTCTTATGGATTTACTAATGACATGATGACACTCATGTCCATCTGTGTTTGATACCAAGTGCCAACATCAACTGCACTTCCAGAGCATGATATAGGCACGTGCTTTTAACAAGTTTGGGGGGTTGCTGTGGAACATGTGTGGATGTCTCTATACACATTTTAAAAGGAAAGGACATCATTAGCTCACTTGTTTAAGGGAAGTGATGAAGTGTAATAGAGTTCAACCCGTTCAAACACACTTTACAAGGCTTTGAGCAGTAGAGTTCTACTTAGAGTTCTGGGAGAGAGCAATGACAGAAGACAGAAGGAGAAAAAGTATTTGTGCTAAATAAAAGTTTGCAGTATTTTTGAGAAGTAGCTAACATATATGCAGACCCCACAGATTGGAATATCTAGAATAAAGTATCCTAACTTCTTAAAACTTAATTTACTAGAAAAGAGAAAATAAGATCAAATGCAGCCTATTTATTTAGTAATGCCAATTTATTTAGTAATGCCAATAAATTCAGACAAATTGATCCAACTAATTTCACAATAAGCTAAGGACTTCGCAAATACTTCTTCAAATATGCTGGGTTTTTCTCTTTTTCTTTCTTTCTTTCTTTCTTTCTTTCTTTCTTTCTTTCTTTCTTTCTTTTTCTTTCTTTCTCTCTCTCTCTTTCTTTCTTCTTTTTCTTTTTTCTTTTCTGGGTAAGAATTATACCAAATTTTTGCCTGCATCAGGTTTGGCCTCAAATTTATACTACAGTTCTGGCAATGATTTGCTGGTGTTATTTTTATTTATTTGTTTGTCTTACAACAACTGTTATAGTTACTCACATATCTATTCCCCCCAACCCCAAAATAGATGTTTAAATGAACTCCAATTTCTAATAGTCTGAATTCCGTGTGAATTAAATGAAAGTCTTAAGTCATATAAATTCTGTCTCATTTAGTACAGATATAGTTGGTGAGCCATAGGTTTTATTTATCAGCCCAGAAGGCTTATTATTTGGACAAGATACCTACCTAACTCTAATAAATACATTAGGAGAAACAGAAGATATCATTTCTGTAAATACATATAGAGAACTACTTTGCCCCATTGCTTACTATCCTATACTATATACAACTCTCCTTGATTTTCACAAAAATTCTTTGAATAATATAGATTTAAGGATAAACTTCTTAAAGTCCACAACAGTTCCTTTGTTCACAGAAATCTGCCTTTCATAAATCTAGAGGCTGAGTGATAGAAAATTGCTTCTCAATTTATTATGCCCAAAGACCCAAGATAGTAATTTTTCTTATATATTTAATGACAATCTAAAATTTGATGATACAAACTTTTTCTCCATTCTAACAAGTATACTTTAATTAAGTACATAGGTTTTTTTTTTTACATAAGTTGTCAACTTTATTGGTGTAGAGATTTAAAAAATGTTTTATTTATGTAATTTCTACTACATCTATAAATTCTATTCTTTCTTTCTTTTTTTTATGTTATGTTAATTACCATACATTGCATCATTAGTTTTTGATGTAGTGTTCCATGATTCATTATTTGCATATAACACCCAGTGTTCTATTCAATACGTGTCCTCTTTAATACCCATCACCAGGCTAACCCAACCCCCCACCCCCCTCACCTCTAGGACCCTCAGTTTGTTTCTCAGAGTCCATAGTCTCTCATGGTTCGCCTCCCCCTCTGATATCCCCCCCCTTCATTTTTCCCTTCCTATTATCTTCTTCTTTTTTTTTAACATATATTATTTGTTTCAGAGGTACAGGTCTGTGATTCAACAGTCTTACACAATTCACAGCGCTCACCATAGCACATACCCTCCCCAATGTCTATCACCCAGCCACCCCATCCCTCCCACCCCCCACCACTCCAGCAACCCTCAGTTTGTTTCCTGAGATTAAGAATTCCTCATATCGGTGAGATCATATGATACATGTCTTTCTCTGACTGACTTATTTCGCTCAGCATAATGTCCTCCAGTTCCATCCACGTCGTTGCAAATGGCAAGATTTCATTCCTTTTGATGGCTGCATAATATTCCAGTGTGTGTGTGTGTGTGTGTGTGTGTGTGTGTGTGTGTGTGTATATATACCACATCTTCTTTATCCATTCATCTGTCGATGGACATCTTGGCTCTTTCCATAGTTTGGCTATTGTGGACATTGCTGCTATAAACATCGGGGTGCACGTACTCCTTCGGATCACTACTGCACTTTGGGGTAAATACCCAGTAGTACAATTGCTGCGTTGTAGGGTAGCTCTATTTTCAACTTTTTGAGGAACCTCCATGCTATTTTCCAGAGTGGCTGCACAGCTTGCATTCCCACCAACAGTGTAGGAGGGTTCCCCTTTCTCCACATCCCCGCCAACATCTGTCATTTCCTGACTTGTTATTTTTAGCCATTCTGACTGGTGTGAGATGGTATCTCACTGAGGTTTTGATTTGGATTTCCCTGATGCTGAGCGATGTTGAGCACTTTTTCATGTGTCTGTTGGCCATTTGGATGTCTTCTTTGGACAAATGTCTGCTCATGTCTTCTGCCCATTTCTTGATTGGATCATTTGTTCTTTGGGTGTTGAGTTTGATAAGTTCTTTATAGATTTTGGATACTAGCCTTTTATCTGATAAGTCATTTGCAAATATCTTTGTCAACGTTTGGGCATACTGGGAGAACAAGCATTTAATATGCTTGCTGGATGCTATAAGTTAACAGGTGATGATCAGTTTTCACATTATTCTTGTATCATGAAGTGTTCAGTTAAAATGTTTTAAAGTTTTAAAGCAACATATTTTTCTCTAACATCTTCTGAAAGTTGACTAAGAACACTGTGATAGAAAATAACTTCATGTGAACTGTCAATAATCTCTTACAGAAAGGTCCCCAGGCTTCAATGAGTATGCCTGTAAATAAATATATTAGTGATGTTGTTAGACTCAAATGTGAAATATGAAACCAACATACACTGTTATAATTAATACAGAATTTACAAGGATATTTCAGCCAGTCTTTAGGATAAAATGATCTGAAAATTATTTATGTGAATTATTATCAACTAAAGTATTTCCTCTGTAGCCTATCCCATATTTAATATGAATGCTCTATTTTTCCTAGGTGAAAGTTTTCATGAGTTTGAAAACAAGGTAACAACTATTCCTGCTAATTTGACCAGCTTGATTGCCTATATTGGACTGAAAGGCCCAGATGAGATTTAAATCTCTGAAGGTTTTTCAAGCCCTCTGTAGTGCCTCGAAAATAAGTGGTTCAAGAAATACTTGTGAAGTCAATAAACGGAGTAAGTGCAAATTTCTTTTCATGATAGATTTTAGGGCTCCCACCACTTTTTCAGAGCCTCCTTTTCCAGTTTAAGTGACATCTCATCTGGGACACTTTCCTTGCTCAATTTCAAGATAGGGGAGGGGACTCTCTTATGTAATATGTAACCCCTCTGCATACAAGCCTCTTTCAAAACACTTGTCACCTGTACTTTAACAGTATCAGTGCATTGACCCACCTCTGCAGTCTCGTGGAAGGTGGAGACTATGCGTCTAGAGAAGCTTTTGGCACCTAACAGGTGAGCAATAGTGTTGAGGAAAAAAAAAAATCAAGGCAATGGAAAAATAGTTCCTTCAGCTGTGGCCCATTTATCAAGTTATCTTACTGGGTACAGATGACAGACACATATTATTGACCCTTTTCACAGGCTCTATTTTTGGAATTTGGGAATATATGAATACATCACTCTTGGTCTCATTAAAAAGAGACTCCGTGTCCCACTGATGGAACTTTGTGGCTGCTATTACAATCCCTTTTCATATAGTCTTATTTTCCACCTACTTTGTATTGCATTTTTATGTATTCCCTACCTCCCATAATCCTGCTTTTATTTCGGATCTGTCGAATTCCCTGATCCTTTCCAAATTTCTGTCTTTGTATTTTGTTATGCTTGAACATCTGCTCTTCTTTCCATCCATTTCTGACTCTAGGCCTTCAGTTTACACCCAGATTAAACTCTCAAGTCTGAAGTGCCAGATGACTTATCTTTGATCTTTGAAGTCCTTTACAATGGGCTCTCCCGCAATGCAGCTTCTCAACTCGCTGCCCTTTGAGTACAAATAGGACACAGTGGACCCAGTGTTGGCAGGTCACTTCCCTTAGTGACCACAAATTTGTGAGTCAGCCAGTTCTGATAAAGGGAACAGAGCTGCAAAACCAACCAGGCCATAAGGAAAAGAAACCCCTGGCCTTAGCCAGGTCCTTGAAGCACTATTTATTAATGACTCAGTGAAACAGTCACCGATACACCCATCATATTAACTAGATGGCGAATTTGGGTTCCCCATTTTCAAGCATGCATTTTCAGCAAATGAATAAAATATTTACACCAGAAACAAATTATTATCATAGCTGATAACAATTTATACAATTAAGTCATGTTTTAAAGAAGAACTATACTATGATAGCCACATATCACAACCAATATTTGTATTTGTTTTGGGAATATATTATATTTTTGTAATTGATGTTGGATACATATGGTTGTGGCTATCAATATTATCACTGGAAAAGTATTTAAATATACACTTTGTAGATGTATACTAACAATATCTTGGTGAAAGATGATTGCAACTTAAGTGAATTGTTTTTATGGCATAGTTTTCAATAGATGTAGAGAACCACATTTGTCGTAAAGTTCAGAGGCAATTTGGATCAATCAATTAACATTTATCATAGTCTATGGTACTGAAATTACCATCAGGGCATAAAAATGTGTGCGGCTCAGTTTTCATCCTTCTTAGTTTATAGTCCTAGTGTAGAACCAAGGCATAAACACATATAAAAGCAACAAGTAAGCGAAGCACCAAATGAAGGGGGGCAGATGGCTCATTTCAATGAAGGTTCAGCACAGGGTGTGTTTGTTTCAGGCTGAAGTGGTTTAAACAGTGAAGTTTTCACCACACAGGTGGGAATGGAACTGAGACTTGAAAGATGGATAGAATGATGCTCACATATTAGTTTCCAGAGGCTGTCATAACAAATTATCACAAACTGGTGGCTTATAACAATAGGAACTTCTCCCCTCATAGTTCTGAAGGCCAGAAGTCTGAAATCCAAGTGTGGGCAGGGTTGGCTCCTTCTGGAGGCTCGAAGTGAGAAACTGTCCCATGCTGCTTTCCTAGCTTCTGGTGTCGTGTGACTCTTGGTGTCCCGTGGCTTGTAGATGCAACCTTCGGATCTCTCTTCTGTCTTCACAAGGTCTTCTCTGTGCCTTTCTGTGGCCACTATCTCCAAATAACATCACATTCTAGGGTTCAGGATGAATCCGAATTTGGGGGGAGGGACACTGCCTAATTCACCATAGATGGGCAGATTAGTGCTCACAGAGGCAGAGAACTCTGATGAAATTTTTGCCAAGAACTGGGTAAGTAACAAGTTAGTAGTAAGATCAGTTTAAAGAGTATGAAAATTCAAAAAAAAATAATAATCAGACATGCTTGCCAGATAACATACTTCTGGAGGAAAGATTCAGCCAGAGGATACATAGTATGTGCACTCCAATAAACAAGAGCAATAAAAGAGCCATCAGTGTGTGAGTGCTTACTATGTATCAGGCACTAAGTGTTTTATGTGTATTATTAATACATTAAATCTTCACAAAAACCCTAAAGTGTGAGTGCAATATTTAGAGCCACTTTATAGATGAAGATATTGAGCCCCAAGGTTGTTAAACCACTGGTTGCCAGTCATGTAGCTGGTAAGTGACGTGACTGGACCTCAAACCTAGACAATCTGAATTCAGGGGCCCATAGACAATTCTAAACAGGACAGTGATTTAGTACTATAGGAAGGAACACAAGGTAGGAGAAGGGTTCGGGGACAGTTTCTGAGGTTTGTGAAAGCCGGGTAAGGGAATGTGCAAGGAATGAGAGTCACTGAAGTTTTTGAAAGGATGTATAACACAATAGACACAGGGACACGGGAGGATGGTGCTAATGGTGAGTGTCCAGGAGAGACTAAAGAATGGGGATCTTGACGCAGTCTGATAGGAGACACTTGTACTAAGAAGCTTTTGCAATAAAGAGTCCAGAGGTGATAAAAGCTTGAACTAGGGCAGGGGCAATTAGGTATGACTCATTTCAAACATATGCTGGAGGGAATAATCCTGGTTGTCTAGAGATTCCTCTTTCCCCCTCTCTTTCTTTCATAAAATTTAAAAAGTCTCCCTCTGCAGCTAAGATAAAATATGAACATTCTCCTAGAACACTTGCAGGGTTTAGTCTGTGGGTAGTTTCACTTCCTTAAAGGTTTCACTTTTTGTCACCTCGATCAAAACAATGCAATCCTCCTGTTTCTACCCAAAGGCTTTAGCTATAATACACTATCAACCGAATCACGAGTGGCCCCTTCCCATGTAATTACAGGGTGTGCCGCAGTACAGACATCTCCACGCAAAGCCGGAGTAGCCTGCAATTAGCCCGGAGAATGCTGCAGCAGATGTGGTTACAGGCAAAAAGGTTTGCTCTGAATTTGACAGCCTGAGCTGTAGCTATAAATAGTTTGGTGGGGTTTTTTTGTTTTGTTTTGTTTTGTTTTGTGTGTGTGTTTTGTTTGTTTGTTTTTTTGGTCTTTGTCAAAGACATTTTTGCTTCATTTGAGCATTTTCTGCGAAATAGTGTTACCGCTATGGATGCCATATGTAAAAGCTGTCTTTGCTTTGGATTGGTTTCTCCCTACTCAAAATGGTCTGAATAATCCATTATAAAAAGGTCTCCGCATTTTCCCTGCATCTGGAAGGTATGGATATGAATTTATAATGCTTATGTGAGGCATAAGTCAGTGGCTAATCCATCTGATTGTAAATCATGTGACTATGTACCATGACCACATTAAAACTTAACCACAAATAAAAAAGGGAGAATGGGCTCTAACCTATAATTGTGGCTCTTAGAATCAAGACTCTCACAAGCATTTAGTCCTAAATGTGTCATATGTAAGAGATGCTTGAAAAATCACATTAATGTCTAACATGTGTAGCACATGAGTGGCAGGTTCGCAGCTTTTGAAATGCTTCCTTTATGGAAAAACAGAAAGGATCCCTATATACTCAGTGCAAAAGCATTATGGCTGACCATCTAACACACACTGAAATCGAAGATGTTTATACTTCACACAACCCAATGAATTCCCAGCACATCAGCATTAAGAATGTATTTTAGAAAAAGAAAAAAAAAAGAATGTATTTTAGGGCATTATGAAACATACATTTGAATTCAAAATTAAGTTCAACTTTTTTGTGTGTGAAATTTATGGTGCTATTTTGTAGGAAAGTAACTTAAAATACAGATTGACAACACATAACTATGTTTGGGACTTCAGGTTAAACTATTGCTTCCACCCTTTTGCATGCAAATGCTTTCACAGAGGTCATCCAGGGTAGCAGCAGATTATGATCTATGAATGCCAAATTCCTTCTTCGGATGTAATTTTGATTAGTAACCAAAAGAACTCTGAACGAATATGGTTTTGTCATAATGGTAAACATATGCATCTTAGACAATTTTAACAGCCAAAATAATTAGCTTAACTCAACATTTCAGTATTTCAGTATCAAAATGGAAAAACTGAAATGTAATTTTATGAACTTTTAAATATTTCCATATAAAATCCTTTATGTATAACATTTTTTAAAGTTCCGTATTTTAAAATATACTGCTTATCCGCCCCACCCCACCCCCACCGCCACCATTTCCTTTGCTCCTCACTAACACTGTTTAAATTGCTCATGGTCCATGGTCAAGTTCTCTTCTTGGTTTTTCCTGTTTGTGACATCTCTACATGCGAATTTTAGAAATAGCAATTCAACCAGTGAGGTCCCCTCATTCCCCCTCAACACCCCTGACTTTTAATTACGACCCACAGTGAAATGGATTATGTTTTTATTTTAACTGCCAGGTACATCATTACTGAACTGAGGGTCCCTAGCCTATAAGCTGTGAAATGTCTGAAAAATGTCATCCATCAGGGGAATACAGTAAATTACTATCAGAATGATTTTTTTTATTTTTTATTTTTTTTCAAGATTTTATTTATTTGACAGAGAAAGACAGTGAGAGAGGGAACACAAGCAGGGGGAGTGGGAGAGAGAGAAGCAGGCTTCCTGCTGAGCAGAGAGCCCGATGCGGGGCTCGATCCCAGGACACACTGGGATCATGACCTGAGCTGAAGGCAGACGCTCAATGACTGAGCCACCCATGCGCCCCAGAATGATTTTTTTTAAATGAATGTTTTCTATCATGTTTATGCAATGTGAAAGCCTTTTCTTTAAAGCAGAGCAAAAGAACAATGTCTTTTCAGTACATTGCCATGACTTAATACCCAGGGACCTTTATTAAAGATCAGATTTTAAGAGTGTCTTATTTTCCTCCTAATGCATCTTTATTAACTGACTCATTTTATGTATTGTATTCAAGTCTCTACATTTTTTAAAGTATTAAATAAATGTCCCTAAATAATTTCTGATTTTTCGCTGGTATTTCTTTGTGATAAATGAGTATACCCTAAAATGTGTGTGGTATGGCATAGTGCAATATCTATTAATTACTTCACAGTTGGCAGAGGTATGTATTAATTGTGAATCTAAACTAACACCGAAAATAATAATGCATTCCTATGTGGGTGATTCTTGAAATGGTTGTACTTCATCATAAAGATAATTCTTTATTTAAAATATTTGGCTTTACTTGTGTGCAAAATGTAATGCCAAAATGTATAGATTTATTTTTCACCCTCGTTACAAATAAGTTTATAATGTTTAAAAAAATCCCTTCTTTAAAGTACAGAGCCTTGGTTCAGAGGGATAATTTGCTTCTAAGAAAAGAAGTACTTGTTTGCAACTTTGTATCTATAAACTATCATCCTTCAGTGGACAATCGCAACACATCGTGGATGAGTCCAAAAGTAATTCTTCCTTATTTTTAAAGCATACTTAGTATAATTGGGTCTATACTTTTACAACCATTAACAATAAAGCTAACATCTTCAAATGATTAAAAATTAACAAGATATACCCTAGAGATGTCATGATATTTTCTACCATCTAACAGGTGTTTTATTTCCTTAATATCTGACCATCCAAGAGGAAGGAAATGTTGTGTGTGAACAGATACCAGGGTACCCCTGCCTCCCTTAATGCCTTTGAAAAGTCTTGCACTTCCATCAGCAATGTCTCACATCTCCTTGTTGACCCAGCAAATTCTAGTTCATCCTTCAAAACCCACCTTAAATGTCCCAGCTCTGTGTAGTTTCTACGGAGTCTTTGCAATCACTGGAATTAATTACATCTTCATAGAAGGTCCAATGGCACTGGAAAATGAACTCCATAGGGCAGGGATTTTTCTGGTTTTGCTTTTTAATGTTTCTCCAGTGATGTGTCTCTAGAACAGTGCCTGGCTCACGGTAGGGAGTTCAATAAAATTTGTTGAATGAACTTATCTTTGCAAACTCCGTAACAATAGAAGTATTTTCCCATTATATTTTGGTTCTGTATCTGACTGCTTTGGAAAGTTCTTTAAGGACACCTTTACAAATCTAGACCCTAACATAAGGCTTGCCACATAGCAGGTGCTCAATATCTAATATCTAAAGGACTGATATTTAGTAACATGGCTTTAGAAAGCAAGCAAAGGGTCTTTTTCTGAAAATTTCAACAGAGGGGGAAGATAAGGACTTATGGATTAATCTCTATAACAGGACCTGATGTTAAATGATAACATGTACAGTATGCTCATCAAGTGACACATAGAATATATTCAATAAATCACTCATTTCAATCATTAAATCAATGAGCATGAATATTTAATTACCTTCGTTCTAAAAGTGCACAGAGAAAAGTGAGTCTACAGCCTCCCTTAGTTGCTATTTAGTATTTTATTGTTCTGATGTTTAGGATGTCCTTCTTATATCTAATTTATTATTATTTTACATGTTATTAACTATTAAAATTTCCCCAAATATGTTATAAGATAGGATCCTTGTGCACAGAGATTATTATATTTGTTTGTATTCTCAGAACTTTTAGCATACTACTGTGCTCTGAATAGGCATTCAAAAACTAATTGCCATTTTATTTGCTAAATACATTTTTGCTTTAATTTAAAATAATTTATTTTATGAATTAAAGAGATGTGGAATCTACTTTCATGAAGCATTATAATTCAATGCAAAGATCCTACTTATATCACTTTCTCTGAAGGCTTGTGGTTCTTTCCTTTTTTAAAATTGTGGTGACATAAATTGTATTCTGATAAGAATTTTACAAAGACCATAGTGAAAATTTGTAAATGTAATGTTTCTATCTCTCAATATTATCCCAAACAACCCATTCTCAAAATTTCTTTCAGATATACAACCTAAATATTACATCTTGATGTTTATGTTTGTATTCTTAAAATGAAAATTTCACAATGATGATGGACAGTTTAGCTTCTGTGTGCCTTAGATTCCTTGTCTGTAAAATCGAAATGTTGGTAATGGGATTAAAGATTGAGTGACAATATAGTATTCTCTCAAACACAATAGTGATAATTTCCTTATTATCATATCTTCTGTAAGTTTGACAATTTTTAATTTGTCAAGGTCATTTGGAATTTAATAGTACTCTAAGACATCACTGTTCCTCGAAATTATCAAGAGATAAGTTATGTGAATAAAAATAGATAAGAAGCACAGATAATAAAAACAAATCAGGAGAAATAATTTCTAGAGTAGAGAAGAGTGGGAGAGGCAATGATTAAATGGTTAAAGAGTTAAATTTATGTGTCATCTGCATGAAAACTTCACAAACCACAACAGAAGTCTGTGTAACTACTGTTGATCCTTGAACAACACAGAGGTTAGGGGTACTGAGCCCCTGCACAGTCAAAGATCCATGGATGACTCCTGATTCTCCCAGAATTTAACTACTAATTGCCTACTGTTGACCAGAAGCTTGTGGATAACATAACAGTCTATTAACACATATTTTTTATGTTGTATATATTACATACTGTATTCTTATAATAAAGTAAGCTAGAGAAAAGAAAATGTTATAAGAAAATCATAAGAGAAAGTACATTTACAGTACTGTATTTATAAAAAAACATCCTTATAACTGGACCTATGTAGTTCAAACCCATGATGTTCAAGGGTCAACTGCATATGGGTAAGTTTAGTAAAGTAAATTTTCTTAAGTTCAATCACATTTGCTAATATACTGACAAAATTATGCCTCCATTATACTCATAAAATGGTTTACAATACTGTTTTAAAGACACTTTCCTAATGTTTTTAATGATTCCACTATTAGATGTAAAGGTAAAAAACAGGTCAACAAATTCTCATTTATGTAGGTGGTATGTGGGTGCTCTAGGTAATTCAATATTTTAGTTATTAGTGTTATGACCTCATAATTTATACATAAATGATCAATTTTCAAGTGATTAAAATTATAGCTAACACTCATATCATTTAATAGTATGCCAAGCACTGCTCCAAGTGCTTTACATTTATCAACAACCCTGTGAGAAAGGTAAGCTATTATCATCTCAATTTTACAGAAAAGAAAACTAAAGCACAGAGAGGTTAAGTAATTTGCCAAAGGACTCACTGCTAGTAAGAAGACAGGATTCAAACCCAAGAAGACTGACACTAGAATCATTGCACTTAGCCCCTACATTATGTTGCACGGAGTCAAGCATAATATACTTGGGTTAATGACACAACCAACAGTAAACCTCTCCAGATCAGAAACTGCATCATCCTCAGGACCCCTTGCTTCTTCATACCCATTTCAAAGTGATCAGTAACGTTCATTCAATTCTACTATCAATCCACCTTTCAATGCCACCTGCATGATCACTACTTTAGTTCAAATTCTCATCATTGCATGGACTGCTGCAAAAACCTCTCAGCCAGTATTTTGCCTCCAATCTTTAATTCACCTTCCAAACTGCCAGCACAATGGCATAAACTGGTTGTATTATTCCCCTGCTTAAAATGTTTACTATTGTCTGTAGCCAAATCATTCAGGATAGTAGCTACTAGACCAGTGTGCCTATTAAACAATTGAAATATGGTTAGTCCTAATTAAGATGTGCCATGAGTGTAAAATACACATGGGAATTTGACAACTTAGTATAAAAAACATAACATATCTCATTAATAATTTTGTTTTGTTATATGTTGAAAATATAATATGTATTAAATATATTGAGTTAAATAGAACATATTTGTATTTGGTGTAAGAAAGTGGTCCAATTTCATTTTTCTGCGTGTGGCTGTCCAATTTTCCCAACACCATCTGTTGTTTCCATTGGATAGTCTTTCCTGCTTTGTCAAAGATTAGTTGACCATAGAGTTGAGGGTCCATTTCTGGGTTCTCTATTCTGTCCCACTGATCTATGTGTCTGTTTTTGTGCCAGTATCATACTATCTTCATGATTACGGCTTTGTAATACAGCTTGAAGTCCGGCATTATGATGCCTCCAGCTTTGGTTTTCTTTTCAACATTACTTTGGCTATTCAGGGTCTTTTCTGGTTCCATACAAATTTTAGGATTGTTTGTTCCAGATCTGTGAAAAAATGTTGATGGTATTTTGATAGGGATTGCATTGAATGTGTAGATTGCTTTGGTTAGCATAGACATTTTAACAATATTTTTTCTTCCAATCCATGAGCATGGAATGTTTTTCCATTTCTTTGTGTCTTCCTCAATTTCTTTCATAAGTGTTCTATAGTTTTCAGAGTACAGATCCTTTACTCTTTGGTTAAGTTTATTCCTAGGTATCTTATGGTTTTTTGTACAATCGTAAATGGGATCAACTCCTTGATTTCTCTTTCTTCTGCCTCATTGTTAATGTACAGAAATGCAACTGACTTCTGTGCATTGATTTTCCATCCTGCAACTTGGCTGAATTCCCATATCAGTTCTAGCAATTTTTTGGTGGAGTTTTTTGAGTTTTCTACATAAAGTATCATGTCATCTGCAAAGAGTGAAAGTTTGACTTCTTTGTTGATTTGGGTGCCTTTTATTTCTTTTTGTTTTCTGATTGCTGAGGCTAGGACTTCCGGTACTATACTGAACAACAGTGGTGAGAGTACATAAAAATAAAATTAAAATGGATGAAAGACCTAAATGTGAGACAGGAATGCAACAAAATCCTAGAGGAGAACACAGGCAGCAACCTTTTTGACCTAGGCACAGCAACTTCTTGCTAGACACATCTCCAAAGGCAAGGGAAGCAAAAGCAAAAATTAACTATTGGGACTTCATCAAGATGAAAAGCTTTTGCACAGCAAAGGAAATAGTCAACAAAATTAAAAGACAACCTATGGAATGGGAGAAGATATTTGCAAATATCTTAACAGATAAAGGGTTAGTATCCAAAATCTATAAAGAACTTATCAAGCTCATCACCCAAAAAACAAAAAAACCCAGTCAAGAAATGGGCAGAAGACATGAACAGACCTTTCTCCAAAGAAGACCTACAAATGGCCAACAGACACATGAAAAAATGCTCAACATCACTCAGCATCAGGGAAATACAAATCAAAACCACACTAAGCTACCATCTCACACTAGTCAGAATGGCTAAAATTAATAACTGAGGAAACAACAAATGTTGGCAAAGATGTGGATAATGGGGAACCCTCTTACACTGTTGGTGGAAATGCAAACTGGTGCAGCCACTCTGGAAAACAGTATGGAGGTTTCTCAAAAAGTTAAAACTAAAGCAATTGCACTACTAGGTATTTATACAAAGGATACAAACATAATGATTCAAAGGGGTAAATGCACCCTAATATTTATAGCAGTAATGTCCACAATAGCCAAAATACAGAAAGAGCTCAGATTTATGTCAACAGATGAATGGATAAAGATGTGGTATATATATATATATATATATATATATATATATATATATATATACAATGGAATATTACTCAGCCATCAAAAAGAATGAAATCTTGCCATTTGCAGCAATATGGATGGAACTAGAAGGTATTATGCTAAGCAAAATAAGTCAGACAAAGACAAATACCATATGATTTCACTCGTATGTGGAATTTAGGAAACAAAACAAATGAACATAGGGGAAGGGAAGGAAAAATAAATAAGATGAAAATAGAGAAGGAGGCAAACCATAAGAGACACTGAACTCTAGGAAACAAACTGAGGGTTGCTGGAGGGGAGGTGGGGGGGCAGGGATAATTGGATGTTGGGCATTAAGGAGGGCACTTGATGTAATGAGCACTAGGTGTTATATGCAAATGGTGAATCACTAAAATCTACCCCTGAAACTAATAATACAGTATATGTTAACTAAATTGAATTTAAATAAAGAATAAAAAAATAGAACTTATTTTTTTTAATTTATTTATTTATTTTAGACAGAGAGAGAGAGAGAGAGAGAATAAGAGTGCATGAGCAGGAGGGGCAGAGGGAGAGGGAGAGAGAATCTCAAGCAGACTCCACACTGGGTGTGGAGCCCACTGCAGGGCTCAGTCTCACAATCCTGAGATCATGACCTGAGCCAAAACCAAGAGTTGGAAGCTCAATTGATTATGCCACCCACGTGCCCCAAAGAGAACATATTTTATATATTGTGCATAAAATATAGTGTATTATAATCTGTATATTATGTTATTAAAATTAATTTTACCAACTTTTTTTTTTAAGATTTTATTTATTTATTTGAGAGAGAGAGAATGAGAGAGAGAGAGCACATGAGAGGGGGGAGGGTCAGAGGGAGAAGCAGACTCCCTGCTGAGCAGGGAGCCCGATATGGGACTCGATCCAGGGACTCCAGGATCATGACCTGAGCCGAAGGCAGTCGCTCAACCAACTGAGCCACCCAGGCGCCCAATTTTACCAACTTTTTTAACATGGCTTTAAAATTTTATGTATACTGATATTTTGTTTCTATTGGACAGAATTGATCCATAGGATCCATAGGATAAGCTTCCCCTTCTCTAGCTTCCCCCTTTATAACCCCTTCACTGAAGGGGCCAATGAATCAGCCTGTGGTCTTGTCTGTGACCCAGTTTGGTATATACTTTATAACCCAGTCTGTGATACTATTACATACATGCAGATTTCTAAACACCCTAATCTCTTTGACAGGAGTCCTTTTTTTTTAAGGTTTTATTTATTTATTTGAGAAAGAGAGAGCACAAGCAGGGAAGGGGCAGAGGGAGAAGAAGACTCCCAGCTGATCAGGGAGCCCAATATGGGACTTGATCCCAGGACCCTCCGGGATCATGACCTGAGTCAAAGGCAGATGCTTAACCAACTGAGCCAACCAGGTGCCTCGAAAGAAGTCCTTTTAATCTCTGATTTCCTTGGTGAAATCCTAGTATTATCTCAAAATTTATTTCGGTGGTTTTCTCCATGAGATCTACTCTGACCTATCTAGGCAGCACTGGACACTTCTTCACTGATGATGTTCCCACATCTATATGCGTGTTAATGATCTCCCTTATTGTACTCTATCATAATCACTGGTATACACTTATCTCCTACAACAGACTTAGGTTCTCCCACAAACTGTAAACATACTTCATAAGTGTTTATCAAATAAAAGAACATAAATGGAATTTGGAATCAGATTTGCTTTGAATTATGTCCCCACCACTGATTAAATACATGAATTTGGAAAATTTATTTAAACTCTAATATGCAGATGGTATGAGGTCGTGTTGAATCTGTGCTTATTCTACTGCACACCATTTGATATTCCTTTGCAAAATTTATCCTTTATATTAGCTTCCTCGCCATTTAAATGGTTGTCAATAAGAGATGTTTCCAGGCTTTATAAATAAAGATGTTTCCAGGTTTTGGCTTAAGGTTAATAAGAGATATCAGTAAGAGTTACATTAAAAAGTTACTGAGGGGCGCCTGGGTGGCTCAGTTGGTTAAGCAACTGCCTTCGGCTCAGGTCATGATCCTGGAGTCCCGGGATCGAGTCCCGCATCGGGCTCCCTGCTTGGCAGGGAGGCTGCTTCTCCCTCTGACCCTCCTCCCTCTCATGCTCTCTGTCTCTCATTCTCTATCAAATAAATAAATAAAATCTTAAAAAAAAAAAAAGTTACTGAAATTATACAAATTAATAATGCAGGTGCCATGATTTAGAATGGCAACTTCTTACATATTTTTAATCATGCATTTTTTCTAAACTTATTAAATTCATTATAGTTAAATGGACATGAAATGCTTATACTAAAGAAAGGCCAAGTGAAAGACAGCATAATCTTTTCAAATTATACTTAGGGAGATGGAAAGAAATGAAAAGAAGGCATGGCAGGGCTCATTTCAAATATTGATCACTTTCCCAGAATTTCTTCTAAACACTGGAGGTTTCAAATATCAAAGACTGTTTTTGATGGCAGAGAGAGAGAAGTGCATCTGGGAGCTTCTAAGATGGTGGAGGGAAAGTCTCAAGTGCTCATAGATGACCACTAATGAACCGACATCATAGCAGCTAATAATGAAACCATGTTAAAGGCATGTATTAAAGAACCCATAATTCTATTATTATTTTAAAATGAAATATGATAGAATTAAAATAAGCAGTGAAAAATAAACAATACCATAATCATATATACCACAACTCAAAGCACTCATCCACTTCTAAAAACATATATTTTGAGTAAAGCCAGGCCTCAAAATGGATAAAGCCTAAGTGTTGTAAAACCTCTGTTCCGTTGCATTCAAAATGTATTTAAAATTATTTACTCCCTCTTCCATTCCTATAATTTCTGCATTTGTCTTTCTGTTGTAAAATAAGCCATGTGTTTGACATAAGATTGTTTTCAAATTCTTTAATTAAAATGATGAATAAAACAATCATATTTTGATAAGTTTTAGCTAATTCATTTTGAAGGTTTAAATCATGTTTTTAAAAATAAGTGTTTTGCTCTTTATGCTAATTTGTAACTTCCCGCTTTTTAGAGAGACAACACAACATGTTTCTCTGACATCAAAAAGTGCTTGCAAAACATTGTGCTGAATTAGTTGAAAATGAATCAGAAACATAAGGATTGCATTTCTACTGAACTTCACAGGAACTTGAATGTGAGAAACCAGAATGCTTTGGGCAGAATGGTTTTGAGATTTTACTTAACCCATTCTTGTGAAAGTTAGAGGCACCTCCTTCTGCATGAAGGTTTGCCTGCTTCAGTTTAATCAACAATTTATTTTGCTCTCCTTTGTCCTTCTCCCCAGTTGATAATCTAACTAGGCACAAGTTGAGAAGACTCTGCAAACAATTTACAGATGATAAGTGGAACATGACTGACCCCCTTCATGATTTCTTGGGCTCACCATGATTCAGAAGCAGCAAGAGATTCTGGTTTAATGATTAATAAAACTGATTTGGAATGAATATTTTAAAATACAGCCTTTATTCTCTCTTACGTACATGAATGTAATAAACAGCTTATCAATCTCTTGTCAACCACTTATTTAGTTTTGGCTGTCAATGCATTTTTCTCTTTATTTGAATTTTACTTCGTAGAAGATTTCACAAGAATTTTTAGAATAAAGTGATAAAGATACATATTTTATTGATAAAAATCAATCCACTACTAACATTTGTTACTCATACATTCCATTTCATAATGCCTTTCTTGGGGAGTGGATGGTAATTATTACAGGGAGAAAACAGCATCAAATATCAACATTATGATTTCACCCAGAATTTTTTCAGTCCTTATGCATTTCTGCCTTCTCTAAAGTTGCTCAATTCTTTCACTATCTCTGGGAGTTTTTTTGTATTTACCTGGGTAGTCTATCACTCATGGGTTAGAAATTAAATCCAAAAGTATGATAAATCTTACTGCAACTCAGTCAGATAACTCAAATTACTTATGAGACCAAATTAACCCAGACATAATTTTGGTTTAAAGTTCTATCTGATGCCTACAAAGGCTTTACTGTCAATAGGGTGGAATAGAGATCAGAGTCTTTTTTTTTTTTTTTTTTTTAATGTTATTAAAGGTCCAACTCGGTGCTACCAAGGAACTAGACTCTTAATTAAATTTAATTTTAATTAAATGTTAATTGTAATATGCACATGTAGTCAGTGACTATCATCTCGTCTGATAAAAATTTCAAGCTCCATATACAAAATTATATATGATAGCATGATAATACTATAGAAATTTCAGATAAAATTTATTGTGACATCAAGTTATTAATTTCAACTGATTTGGTATGTTTTTCATTTAGTAGCTCTCTACTGAAGTTGTTTATATTTTTGATAATCCTGCTCCGTGTTGCCTGCCATGCTTCTAAGAACACATGTGCATAAACTAAGATTTTATACATTTCAAACATATATTCTGTGAGGGAATATGGTCTCAACTTCCTTTTCCAGTGAGATTCTGCAGCTTATATGAATTATTTATGTAGGTAATAATATGGTAAAGCTCCTTGACATCTTCACTCATTGGTTTTTTAGTCCAGACTTGTTTTCTTTGGAAAGTCAGCTTGCACATATTGAAGGGTTTGTAAAGGTGTGGCAAATCATGTGTTAGTCTTACTTCTTCACTAATGGCATTCTCATGCCCTGATTTCAATTTTAGGTTCTAATGTGCATGGAGGGCTTACTTCTATCTTATCAAAATTTGTACTTTATCTCAGTAATTGCTGTAATTGCTGATATATATTCAAGACCTCTTGTGTGCAAGAATGGTAATAAATACTTTACATGGATTATCTCACTTAATTCTCACCACTACTCTTCAGAGTGTCATTATCCTGACAGCTATCCCTTGACTAGGAGTCAGCACGAGGTTAAATATGTGCCCAAGTTCACATAGCTGGGAAATAACAGAGCTAGGATTGAAATCCAGTCTGTCTGACTTTAAAGCCCACAGACTTAAATATATTTTTTCCATGAAACTCTCAACTATAATAGGAAAATTTTATCTTTTATATTCATGAAATAAAAGACTTGCTAAGTAACACATTCCCTTTCTCTAGAATAATAAGAAAACCTTCAACCAGTCAGAAAATTTGACTTAAAACTTTGTTCATGTTTCTTTTAAGCCAATTATGATTTGGTCATTGAAAATTTAAGAGAGTTTTTTTTTTCCTCCTGAGGGAGGATGCATATATATTCAACATTATAAATTAGAAAATTGGAAAATCTCAGTTACATAGTCCAATGGCTTAAGATATATTAAAAAATAACTGTCCCATGGGGCGCCTGGGTGGCTCAGTCAGTTGAGTGTCTGTCTTTGACTCAGATCATCATCCCAGGGTCCTGGGATCAAGCCCCACATCAGGCTCCCTGATCAGCGGGGAGTCTGCTTCTCCCTCTGTACCCCGCCCCCCGCTTGTGTGCTCTCTCTCTCTCTTAAATAAATAAATAAAATCTTAAAAAAAATTAGTGTCCCATTAGAATTTTATTATAAGGACCATTTCTGCTATTTAAGTTGTGTGAAATATTTCTGATTATGATTCATCATGAAATAAATAAATGTTCCTTGCTCGCATGTAATGGTTGTTTCAGTATATCACAGGTATTCTGATTGTGGTTCAAGATGGGTCCCAGTGTTCATGAAAAATCCATGCTGTGACCATTAAGACAGGGAGTTTCAAATCCTTTAAAGTATGCGAAATCTGTCTGTGTTGTACTGTCACTATGACACTTCAAGGTGAATTAGAGGACAATGCAGAAGTTGTGCATGATTTTGCCACTGGTAAACTTGTTTCTCAAGGAAATCAATGCAATTAAAATGGAACCTGGTGGTTTTCAAACTCTAAAATAGTAAATAAATTATAGTAATGCTTGATCTTACTTTATGTACAAAAGAACTATCACAGGAATTCACATGTAAAGTCAAGAAAATTTGGATTTTGGGGGAGAGAAGATAGTGTGGTAGATTCTGACTTATTTGTTGGATAATCTTGAGCAAGTCTCCTACTAATTCCTCCTATGGAAATAAAGTGCTAGTAGATGTATTAGTACTTACCTTTATCTGCCCATTACAGGTTGAATATGTAAAGGTGGAAGGCACATTTGCAAATTAACCCTTGGGTGAGTGGTCTACATCAGCGGCGCAGCTAGATGGCTAACACACAGAAAGATTAGTGTAGATTTAACATATGTGAACAGGTGGAGAGATTTTCATGCTTGATGAAAAGGACTTTGTTGAAATGTAGTAAGTTCTGGATTTGCAGTAAGAATTGGCCCCATATCTGCTTACTCAGAGTTATTTTCTTGGGCAAATTTCTCTTATTCAGAGCTTCATTTGCCCATCTCTAAGGTCGTTGTGATAAAAATCAGTCATGTGATGAATAAATGAATGTCTAAGAGCCTGAAACATAGCACATGCTTAATAATGTATGCTTTTTAATTCACAGATGGTAAAAGTAACTGAACATCAATCTATAAGGGTGTTGAGGGCAGAATAATTTATCAGAGTATTAATAAAATCATCCCCTAATAATCCTCTACCAGGTAACTTCATGTCAGTATTAACTTTGACCCTAGTTAATGAAGTTCTCTGAAGTAAGTAGAGTAGGTTAGGTTCTAATTTAAATCAATTGCCCTTTCTAAAAGTTTATTCTGCTTTCCTCCCTAACCCCCCACGTAAATGTAATTTAAAACTGCTTATTCTTGGTACCTAAGTCTCTCTAATATAGGAGTAAGATACTTCCAAGGGTAAGCCCAGTTCCCAGGATTTTGGTGGTACTCATGGCCTCAATGACATCCCAACCACCTGACAGACTGAAGCACCTGTCTTCCTGTCCAACACTGGTCAGAACAGAGCCACCTGTATACTTCTATCGGAAGATAGCTGTTCACCTGTATTTCCCGGAACTTAAGACTTCTCGTAGTCAGAGTCCTTCAGTATCTTAGTGTGCACATATGTAAAATCTCCAGATGAAAAACTAACATCATACTATATGTTAATCATTATTCGAGAACTGTACTTCAGCAGCCCTCAAGTGACTCGGCAATGTGCCAAGGAGAGCAGACACAAGAGATGAAGAAAGTATTAGATGTTTACGTTAAGTCAACCACATTTAATTTAAAGGCTTACCCGTTCCAAGGAAAACCAAAGCTTTGAAAATTCAAGAACATATTGTCTAACCCTAAACCACTTTTAATAAACAAGGACTTTCCAGTTACCACAGCAAATCATGTTTCAGGGGCCTATTATGTGTCCTCTTGTCTTCTATAATAATGGCTTCTCTCTTCCTCCGGCTTCCCCTGCCCCCCCATCCTCTATAGAACCTGGCCAGTATAAACCCCGTGGTTAAAATGGTTATAACATAAACAGGAGAGACTTTTTAAACAAACTTATTCATAAATTCTAGTAAGATACCACTTACTAAGTACTTGAGATGTACTAGCTAGTAAACTCATCATTACACACACACACACCCCACACACACGCATCCCAAAACCCAGAGGGTGACATTAAACACATGTGTATATGTAACATATAGGTCATTATATTTAATTTAATCTTCTCAAAATAAGCAGATAGGGTGGATACTAGTTTTTAATCCTTAAAGGGAGATGAAGAAACTGAAAAACGGTGGCAGTTAGAATGAGATCCCTGACAGCTAGCTCAGCTCGTTTCTGGCACCGTGAGGCTACAGCATCCTGCGCGTCTCCCGAGCCTATCAGCTTTGATTTTCCAGCACCGACTGCCCACTGAGCGTCAGGCGCGGCGCTCAGGCACCACAGGTGTACCCAAAGACACGAGGGGTCAAGTCGTTTGCCTTCAAAGACGACAGCTGAGGTGGGGAAACTCAACCCTGTCTTACCATTTCCTAGGTCTAATTAACACCTGGAACAGTGATTCTCACGGTGTCGTCCCTAGATTACCAATCCCCAAGGGACTGTTAGAAATGCAAACTCGCAGACCCCTTCCCAGATCTACTGAATCAGAAATTTAGGAATCCGTATTTTAACAAGCTCTCCAAGTTATTTTGGTGCACCCCGAAGTTTGGAACCAGTGGTCTAAACCGACAGGTTGGTGAGGAACACACAGCTTAACCTGGAGATGGAGGGGAAGGCTTCCATAGGACCGGACAATTGAGCTGTGCCAAGGGGGATTTATACATTTTCTTTCCAGGCAGAAGGGACAACACTAACAAAAGCAGAAAGGGAAGAATGCCCTGTGTGTGTGTGTGTGTGTGTGTGTGTGTGTGTGTGTGTGACATTCCTACAAACTGAAACTGAGAGGAGGGGATGGTAATAGATAAAGTGAAATTAGGCTGGGGCCAGAGTCTGTGTGTATTGGATTATTTTAGGCCTTGTCACATACAGTGCTTGAAATAAGGGCTGTCACAAATAACGTCAGGGACCCACTGTGAAAAGGACCTGGAATTGATGTTCCTGAAAAATTTGGGCTTCCTGTTGGTCACCTGTTACTGACCATGGCTCCTTGGAGCCATCTGACTGAACAGACTGGTATCCAATGCTGGGAGAGAAGGAGAGAATCAGAAGGGAGCCCCAGACTCAGGTGCTTTTGGACGGGTGCAAAATCTCTGGAACCAAGCTGGGCTTGGACAAAATTAACCAAAAGTGAGTGAGTTGGAGTAAGGTGGGGGGGGGGGGGGAAGAAAAGAGGTGGAAGGATGGGGAAAAGGTAATTTTAACTAAAATTCAGGTTGACTCTATTCAAAATAAAACACACACTAACAACAACAACAATAACAAAAATACAAAGGGAAAATTAAGATTAACCACATGGATATGTAGAGCGATTATATAATCATTATATAGAGATACTCAATTCACAGGCCAGGAGATAGGACATTATCTTTTCTTCATCTTTATTTAAGATACTTCTGACAAGGACAGGGTCAAGGATCAGTTCTGCACACTCTTTTATTCCTTCCTGTATCTTCACAGCCATCGGCTATTTACAAGTTCGGGAGTATAATTTTATAATCCTCCAACCCATTTTATAGGGACAGTCTTTGAATATCCGACTTGTCTATTTTATTGATCAAGTGTGTCAGAAGGATCACCTTCTTTGCACAAATAGTATAAACATTTTGAAAAGTGAAGGGTTCCATTTAGAGTAAATATTTTGTATCAATCACTGGGGAAGCTGGGTTACAGAACGTGGCCGCCTTCAAGAACCGGTAGCACGGCGGCAACCAAAAAACACTTGCGAACCCCGGGGCCTCCGCAGCTGAGGGACAGCTACAAATTTAGCATTCTCTCATTTGAAGCATTCCAAAATATTTTAGTGATTGTCTTGATAGGATTCCAGTAAAAAACAGCTGTCAAAATGTATCATATATTTGCAAACCTCCGACACAGCACTGTTACTATAATTGGTTGAGGTTTGTTTTTTTTTCATTTGACTTTAAAAAGGTTGTGGAAAGCATAATTTAGGTTTGGTCAAACTTTTTATTAACGCTCACAGGAGAAATACAGTCCATAATTAGACTTCAGTTTTTAAAGTATTTCGTATTTGAAAAATAAGCAAGCACATAGGTGGCAGTTTTTCTTTATGGCTTCGTTAATCTAAAAGTCAAACCCCCTTGGACGGTAGTCTGTGCATAGTATTGCAAATCACCACTTTTTAATCTGTTGTATCTGCTCCATCAAATAGCCAAAGTAATTTGGTCAGCAGTGTTTTCATTGGTTTTAATATCTCCTTCCCCACCTCCTTTCCACTCCAAACTATGACTTAATTGCACCAGGGTTATCCTTTTAAAGCCGTGACACTAAAATAGCCTGGAATACTACAGTTCTTTCTGCAGAAACCATAGTCCACTAAACAGAGGGTCTATTTCACTACCCACACGTCTATCATGGGTGTCTTAGAATTCATGGTAACTAGTTTACTGGTTAAAACAGAGCCAAAAACAATAGCAATTCCACACTTCAAGATTTCTAGAAAATATGTGGAGGTCCTTTCTGACATTAGAAGGAAAAAAAAAAAACTTACAAGTTTTTTCATTATGCTGTTCTCCTTGGCCCTGAACATTGCGTTTTGTTGCCAGACTCAAAAAGGGGACCTCAAAAAATATTATTTTACTTTTCTGAATTACTCTGTGTTTTCAAGCAAGGCACTTTCCTATATTGATGAAACCAATTATAGACTCTTTCAACTAAAAACAAAAGTTACGCTGTGGAAAATATCAACGCCAGTAATCACCAGGGAAAATATCTGTTCATATGGCTTCAATAGGCAGCTCTACATGCCTCATGGATCAGAACTTCTATCCTGACCTCTTGCCCTCCATACAGCCTAATGATTCTTGCTATCTATAGAACATTGCTATTTCCTTGTTATCCAAAACAAGTTTGTCTACATAAGCACCCTCAATTCCATATTTTCACTATTTTTAGTAAATAAATGTTTGGGGTACTTGATGAATGAGCCCAGCAGGGAGCTGCCAAGGTGATTATAATGTGAATTGAAATTTTAGCCATGGAAATGAAGAGGAAATGGGGAATCTCAGAGATGCTCTGCAAGAATATCCTAGACTTGGGGAGCCTCGATGCCTCAGTCGGTTAAGTGTCTGACTCTTGATTTAGGCTCAGGTCATGATCTCAAGGTTGTGGGATGGAGCTCTGTGTCAGGCTCCACGTTCAGGAGGGAGTCTATTTGAGATTCTCTCCCTCTGCCCCACCTTCTCGCCCCCCTCCCCCACCGCTGTGTGCACTCTCTCTCTCTCAAATAAAAATAAATAAATAAATCTTCAAAAAAGAAAAAGAATTCTAGACTTGATGGTAAGAGAACACCTTAGCTCAAGGACAGTGGTAAATGGGATCCCTTTGGTAGGGGTGGGAAAGTATGATGTCAAATACAGATCTCCATGAAAGTATAACCTTATGTTTTCAGCAGGGAACCTTTAGCACATATAAAATAAGAAGCTTAGGTTAAGGCAAAAACAAAAAATAAGTCACAGATGGCAAGCGAACATGAAACGCTAAACCACAATAATAAGGAAAATATTTAAAAGAATTTTCTTTTTTTAAAAGAGTCACACATAGTTTCTCACTGAAAAATGAGTAGCTGAAATTTGGTAGAATGTATCAGCCAACCTGATTCTGCTAAAATAATCTTTTAAATAAAATGATTTGGTACAACTTATCTTCTTTATCAATCACAAAGCATTTACCTATTCTGCAATGTGGAACATGCCATGCTAAGACATTTCAACAGTTATTAAACACTTGACTTTATGAACTGGACAAAGCCTTCTAAATATACTGTTGGTCTAAAAAAATCAGTATGGAAGATGAGGAAAGACAGGCTGATTAAAGCAAGAAAAAGAAGGAAAAAGGATGAAATATTAATTATTCAGGATATTTCGGTGAGCTAAATTTTTTTTGAAAATCCCATTAAAAATGTACTCTGCACAGGATTATTTTTCACTTTACTTACAATTTGCTTCTATGCAAATAAATTATTTACTAACTAAAAGTGTAGGGATATTGAGCTTGTAATTCTCCGTTTGCCTCTATGGAACTTCTTTGCCCTTCTCTGTTTGGTTCCATCCCCTGAAGGCTGGTCCTGAGACATACACTCAAGGCTCCCCCACTGGCTGGCTTCTGATTGGCTTTGGCCAATGGAGATGCCAGCGATGTTGTTCCAAATGTCATAATATATATGGAATCTCTTGAAAAAGTCTTTTGCAAGGATATGCTTCTTTAAGCCTTACTAATATTTGTTATAGTTTGAAAACAAAGACATATTTCAGTATTAAAGTGATGGCGAGAAACATTAAATGAGTTTTACATGTTATAGTTTTATACCCATTTATGAAGGAAAATGAGTTGCTGAATACATTATTAATAATTAAATAATGGGTAACTTTTACTGAGACAGTTAACTAAAAAACATTGCACTGTTGTTAAGAGAGCATACTCTGGAATAAGACTGGCTAGGTCTCAAATCTTGTTTCATCATTTAATAGCTACATGACCTTAAACAAAGTACTTAAATATTCTAAGACTTCATTTCTTCATCTATAAAATGGAGATAATATACTCTGTGTTTAGCAAGCCTCTAAAATGGCCCCATGGTCCCTGCCTCTTGATATTCACGGCTTTGGGTAGTCTCCTCCCGCACTGAACAGAGCTAACTTATGTGACCGGTAGGGTGTTATGTAAGTGACACAGTGTCACTTCCAATACACAATCATAAAACATATTGAAACTTTTGTCTCTATTGAATCACTCACTCTTCCATCTTGACAATGGATCCTCCAGCCCCAGTCAAGCCTTCATAAATCTGCAATCCCAAAGGACATTGTAACTGAAGATTTATAAGAGACGATGAGCCAGAACCAGTCAAATAAGCTGCTCCCAAATTCCTGACTTAGAGAAACTGTGAAATAATAAATGTAAGGTTTTGTGTAATTTGTTATGCAGCAATAGATAACTAATATGCCCTGCCTGATGAGGTTTTAAGGATTAAATGGAATAATTATGTGAGGCTAACACTATAGTATCTAGAATATACTGAATACACAAGAGGTGTCAGTTGTATTCCTGATTTATTATAATTTATATAAAATTTAAATATATATAAAATACAGTTTTATTATAATTTATATTATTTATATATTATATTATAATTTATGTAATTTAAACCTCATACATTTAACATTCTTTATGTTTCAGGTGTCAGAAAACTCAACTCAAACTGGCTTAAGCTGAACCCCTTCCCGGCACCCCCAAAATGAGGAATTTGTTGGTTCAAGTAACTGAAAGTACAGGGGGAGAGCTTGTTTCATAAACTGCTAGGTTTGGGGGCTTAAGCAATATTCCCCTGCTCTTTGGGCTTTGCTCTCCTCCTATGTTATTTTAGTTCTCACACTCTTAATGGACAGATGACTTTCAGCAGCTTCAGCTTTATATTCTTCTAGGTTCCAGTCCGGTGGGAAAGAAATGACTCTTCCTCCCAATGATCCCAGGAAAATTCTCATTGTATCACTTTTGTTCTGACTGGACATCAAACGTCTCTGACCCAATCACAGAGCCAAGGTAAGGAGAGCACAGCCGGCTAAGTTAAATCACATGCTTCCTCTTATGAATGCAGAGGCTAAAAGTGGAGGACGGGTTGGCTACCAGAGGGAAACTAGAGTTCTGGGGTCTTCAGATTAGAAGGATAAAATGGATGATGGGCAAAAAAATTAGATATCTTCCATGACACATATCAATTATATAAAGTAGTTGATAATATTACCACTTTCCACAGAGGACAGTAAAGCCCAGAGCTTGAGTGGCTTGTCTGGAATTGCACACCTATAATGTGAAAGGGCCAGTCAGATTCCACAGCCCATGTGCTGCACATTATTATATTACCACTCTAAGAAATCCTACGAGTTACTATTTTGTTGTGACTTGGCAATTTGATTTATTTAGACATTTCACCTGTTCCATTACCTCTATCCTAAATTATACTCCTATCCTATATGAGCTGATCAATTTCTTCAATTATCCTATCTCCTCACCTATGAAGCCTAAATGTCTGAATCAGACAAAATACCTCAAATGGGCGACGAGGCTATCGAGAATCAATGCACAATCTCGTTATCTAAGCCTTTCATTATAGTTATTGGATGAACAATGAGTCTTCATAAATTCCCCCTCAGCCCTTGTAGATAGTCCTGTTCTCGTCCCCCCACAGACCAGACTGAGGGCTGTGACAGGCAAGTTTTTATTGGCTAGCCTTTCTGCTCTTTATGAAATCTATTCCTTAAAGATTAAATGTCCGGGACAACCTATAGTCCTAAACTATTATACAAAGATACAAGTGCTTTCCTACTCTCTTCATTTAATATATCAATATTGCATATATCTCTTTTGTTTGGAATTCGCTCTCATCCCAGACCCTTTTGAAATACCACTTGAAAATTGTTAGTTATTGTTCAAACCACTCTGCTAAGTTCTTCAAGATCAACAATAGTAAAACAGTTCTGATGACAATGAAATAATTTCCCTCTATGTCACCTTCCCCAAAACAAAGAAAATGGTATGATTTTTCACTCAAAACAGCAGTCTTTATTTATCAACAATAGCAGATATTTAGGGGCATCTGAATCTTGCTCCTCCCTTCCTTAGTATCTCCTACTAGGGCTTCTTGAGCTTGATTAAATGTAAATCTTCTTTAAAGAAAAAAAAGGTGGTATGATAATACTATCTAAACATAAAAAGCATATAATTATGTATGTGATAATTATGTAATACACATTTTACATAAATTTCTTACAGAAAAAGGCTGTCACAAATAATCAGCTTGAGCATGAGTTTGGGGTCCAATTTATAGGCGTAGCATACTTAAGAAAAACAGCAACTCATCACCCCTTTTTTCTTTAGATTTTTATTTATGCCAATTATATATTTATTTCTGCCACAAACAGAGCTTCCATCTACCCTGTCACTGCCTGTGTAATCACTGACAGGCTTAGATATTATTATTATATTTGTTTCTTTTGCAGATTCAGTTTTATAGGCATACCTAGGCTCAACTGTTGAATTTCCATTAGCATAAGTCATTAGCAATAACTCTATGTATGTGATCAAAGAGAGACATTTTTCTAACTGAAAGTTTGTTTTAATAGATATGAAGGGGATTACTGATTTTAAGAGAACGACGAAGTCAGTAAGAATCATTTGCTTGTTTCTGAAGCTACCCAGAATTTAAATGATGTTTCCCTTGAACACTGAACATATATAATTTCTTTTTTTTTTTTTAAGATTTTATTTATTTATTTGACAGAGAGAGAGATAGTGAGAGCAGGAACACAAGCAGGGGGAGCGGGAGAGGGAGAAGCAGGCTTCCCGTCGAGCAAGGAGCCCGATGTGGGGCTCAATCCCAGGACCCTGGGATCATGACCTGAGCCGAAGGCAGACGCTTAACGACTGAGCCACCCAGGCGCCCCATGAACATATATAATTTCTATACCTCATGCTGTGATGCTGTAAACATTTAAGTGATTCATTCAACAGAAGTGACTGGGTGGGCCATTTATGTAGTATGCTGTACCACTTGTTATGGGAATACAAAGAAGAATTAAGATTATGTAGTGGCAAAGATGAGACTCTGAGCAGGTGGCACTGTCATTCAAGAGCTTGCAGTGGCATCAAGAGACTATCAGCAGCGATAAATCTCAACATAAAGTAACATATTATTAATTGTCACAATGGATGCACTGGCGCTGGCAATGGCAGCCAGAGATGCTGGTGAGAAAAATACGGGGTTAGGGTGGAATGAGGGACGGAGACGGTTTCTTAAAAAAAAATTTTTTAAGAAATGCATTTTAATTTAATTTAATTTTATTTAAAAACCTTTCAGAGTTTGTTTTAAGAGTGAATAGGAAATGCAAATGTGGAAGGGAGGAAGGAGAAAATTCCAGGTAAGAATAAAAGGTAGGAATCAAAGCAAAAAATAGAAATGTAGAGAGGAGAGGGGGAGGGTCCAGAGGGGTGCAATGAGTAGGAAATGTAAAAATGGAGTAAAGAGAAGTAGAATTGTTTTCAAGCTTTGTTCCACAGAGCCTGGAACTCTGAGTCATGCGGATTCTGGAGACTATTTTTTTTAATGCCTTTTACACGCTGGGCTTTTGCATATGCTTTCTTCAGTGAAGAGTACTACTGCTTTATACACAAGTGAGTAAGTAAACAAACAAGCAAACAAATAAAAGCTGAGAGCCCAAGACTGAGGAGATACTAAGGTGCTGAGTAAGGGAGTGCCAAGGAGAAGACGTGGGCAGTGGTGTGCCAGGGGAGCAGAGAGGAGGATAGGGATCACTGCGGGGGCTGAGGCGGGAGGCAGGGCTGGGAGAAGCCAGAGGAAATCTGTTACTTCCTCTGTACATATATGTACATATGCGAACAGTTCATACACTACATACATGTTCATTTCATAAAGCACATATATGAACAGTGTCTGAATATCTAAATTTATTATCTTGAAGGGGTTCAGGTGTGCGGTGACAGGGTCTGGACCTACCTGTGGTGACCTAGAGAAACAATTACAGATTGCAGGGGAAGAGAAGGCGAGTAACCCCGATGATCCCTCCAACACTGCGCCCGACAGCTGACGTGCCGAGGCGCCTTTCATCCTCACACCATTCCAATAAAGTAGCGTGGACAGCTAGCTAGGCGCAGGTCAAGCACCGACCTGCACTTAGAGTCACAAAAAAAACAGCTTTTCTGCGGCAGAACTAGAAAACAAATTGAATAGAGATGTTGGCTCAAAATATTCCCATTCAGTGCCCATTTAGAAGACAGGGAAGCGCAGAAAACAGGAAGTAATTTGTCAGGACACACAGGGCAGAGATTAGGACCACAGACACTGGGTCAGAATGCCTAGCTCAAGTTTCACCTCTGCCCCTAGTTTACTATGTGATACAGGGGTAAGGTACTTAACCTCTCTGTGCCTCAGTATTTTCATCTTTAAAATGGAAATAATAGGGGCACCTGGGTGGCTCAGTTGGTTGAGGGTCCGACTCTTGACTTCAGCTCAGGTCATGATTTAAGGGTTTGGGGATCCAGCCCCATCTTGGGCTCTGCACTCAGCAGGGAGTCTGCTTGAGGTTTTCTCTCTCCCTCGCTGCCTCTCCTGCTGCTCTCAAATAAATAAATCTTTAAAAAATAAAATAAAATGGAGATAATAAATAGTGCATACTTTCTAATCTTGTTCTGAGTACTAAGAGTTAATATATATATAAGATGCTCACGACACTGTTGGGCATATATTAAATACTATATGTGTTAGCTATTATTCTTATAAATAGTTCAGCAGACACAGTACCTGTACAAAAGCATGACAGTGTGGGTTAACTTACACAGGTGGCAAAACTGCATTGACCTAAACACATACAGAAATGAATGCAAGTAAAATTGAGGAAATCTGAGTAAGATTGAGGAGTTGCATCAATGTCAATATACTGGTTGTGATTCTGCAATCCAGTTTGTAAGATGGTAGCATTAGCGAAAACTGTAAAGGATATTATTTCTTACACTGCATGCAAATCTACAATTATCTCAAAATAAAAAGTGTAACTTTTAAGAAGTGTGGAATGAAGGGGGGAAATCGGAGGGGGAGACGAACCATGAGAGACTATGGACTCTGAGAAACAAACTGAGGGTTCTAGAGGGGAGGGGGGTGGGGGGATGGGTTAGCCCGGTGATGGGTATTAAAGAGGGCACGTACTGCATGGAGCACTGGGTGTTACACGCAAACAATGAATCATGGAACACTACATCAAAAACTAATGATGTAATGTATGGTGATTAACATAACATAATAAAAAAAAAGTGAAAAAAAAAAAAAAAAGAAGTGTGGGTTGGGTTGTTCTCTAGCCCCTTATAAATCTGTGGAAGAAATGGCCCTGTTGCTGTGTCCTGGTTTATGTGAAGGGAAGGATTTCATGTGACACGGAGAGAAGAGTCATCGATTACGGACTTTAAAAGCAATTGGCGCCAGCAGTGTGTGAAGAAAGGAGGAAGAAGAAAATCAGTGGGAGGATGGGGGGATTGGAAATCAGTAATTTTCTATGGAAAAAAACATCAGCTTAACTGCCAGTGGAGACCGGAAAATTGAGGAAAGATTTCATAATCCCAAGGTTGCCACAAAAGCTGGTTTAATTTGTTCAGCGCACAATAACACCCAAATGAGGGGTCAGCAAATGCTGGAACCCAGACCCCAAACATGTGGCCTCCACTAAAGGAAAGGATCTTTTTGTTAATGCAACAAAGTAGCAGTAAGGGCCAGTACAGATACACAGTAAGACTCGCTCCTTTCCAAACTGGGGTACAAAGCACAGTCTCTGTTGCCCCTCAGCTAGAAAGTCTTGAACTGTTTCTACAGCACAAATTGGAAATAAAGAGAAAATTAGGGGAAAAAATCCTGACCCTCTATAAAGGGACTGAAACTTTGGAATCTAGAATTATTACTTTGACTTTCAATGTTTCTGAGGAAATACCTGGCCTTAGGTATAGTAAAATAATTCCTGAAATGCCTTTTTTTGGTATGAATTGTAAGCTCATTTTGTTCGACTCAAGTAGCTAACAGTACTTTTAGGTAATGTTTTTTCTCTTTTTAAAATTCTGCCTTTTTATTATAGAAATATTCTAAAACGCAAATATAGATATAACAGTATAATGGATTTCCTATATCCATTGACCAGCTTCAAAAATTATCAAATGGTAAATCTGATCTCATTTATCCATGTAGCCACACCTCCACTGAATTATATGAAAGGAAATCATAAATATATTACTAATGTGTGTATTATTCAGTTTATGTCTCTAATAATTAAGGGTTTTTTTTAAAAAAAAAAACATATTCAAAATAGGATTATCACAACTAAAATTCCCCAACTGGTTCATAAATGTCTTTTTTTTTTAATTTATTGAAATCAGGACATAAGGAAGGTTCCAATGCTGCATTTGATTAGTATGCATTTCAAGATAATTCCTTCTTCTTCTTCCTCCTCCTCATCTTTTTCTCTTCTCTCCTTCTATCCCTTCTTCTGCTCCTCTCCTCCTCCTCCTCCTATCTATTGGATGAAGAAATCAGGTCATATGACTTTAGAAGTTTTTACATTCTGGATTTGGCTGATTTTATACCTGATGACATATTCCTATATTCTTATGTTTTCTCTAGCTATACTTAGAAGTTTGATCAGATTTCATTTGGTTTCTATAGTTTCTGATTAATAGTTGTCAGTCTTACTGCAGCTTCATTGAGAAAAATGTACTTTTTCTTTACTTTCTGTTTTTACAATTTTTCTCTTTGTCTCAGGTATTTCAGAAGATTTATTGTAGGATACGCAGGTGTGACTTCTTTTCACTCATCCTTTTAATAGAACTAACGGGATTTCATTAATTTGTGACTCGATATTGTTAGTTTAGCTAAATAAAACCACTCAATTAGTATCTCTTCCAGTTTTGTTTCCACCCTGTTCTCTGTCTCCTATATATAGGACCCCTATGACAGTTATATTAGGGTTTTTCATTGGGTCCCATGTCTCTTGCATTCCTCTATGTATTTTCCATCCTTCTTTCTTTCAGTGCTTTAGTGTAGATATTTTTTATCTGCTGCTAAAACGTATCTATTGCATTCTTAATGCCGTTAATTGTATTTATCACTTTTAGAATTTTCCATTTTTGCCTACATTATGGTTCTATGGTGAGTTATCAGTATTGTCATCTATTTTCTTTTTTTTTTTTCATCAATTTTGGACTATTTTATTTTCTTAGAAATATCCATTTCATCTATTTTCTTTTATATATTAATCAGTTACTTTAAGGTATACACCTGGTAACTTCAATATCTTGACCATTTTAGGGTCCCTTTCTATTATTTGTCTTTTTTCTCTTGCTTTTCTGTCATTTGTCTCCATCTCTTGACATTTCTGGTAGTTACTGATTAAATGTTAGGTGTGGAGTATAGAAAATTGTAGAAGTTCTGGATAAAGTTATTTTCTTCCACGGAGGATCTTTTTATGTCAAGTTGTCAGTAAGAACCGATACACATCAATGACTTTGATCTAATCAAGGGCTGAGATGAATCAAGGCTGCGTGTTAGTTTTGTAGAGGTGTCTATTTTGAGTTTTCCCTTAGAGCACAGAGCACAGCTTTTCAGAGGCCTCAACTGAAACACAGTGTTTTCTGGGGCCCCATTCTCACTGGCAGCTCTAGAATCCAATATTTATCCTTCCAGCTAGGTGAGAGGGACATTGATTCTGCTCCACAAGCTAGACAGTCTCTGCTAGGACTACTCAACTCTGCCATTGTCCTGCAGAAACAGCCATGGGCATTATGTAAATCAACGAGCATGATGTGCACAGGAAACCAAACTTGGCCTGTAGGTTCTTTGCTAATTTCTGCTTTAGGCCATCACTTTCTGTTTTACTTCAGTGCTGTATCTGAAATTTGGCTAATATTTCATGGGGAAAAATGGCAGAGAAAGTTGGCTCACCTAAATATTTTTCTGGCATGTGGGGCCCTCAAATGCTGGCTGCTTTGGTTGCTCACTGACTACTTTTACAACATTGTATTTATTTGTCTTTTTTTTCATATTCTGCCTTTATAATTATACTCAGTAGAAGAGATGGTCTGATACAGATTACTCCATAATAACCAGAAATAAAAGTTTCATCTACATATCATTTCTCTTTTTGATTATGAAACTGTCTTCAATACAATCTCAGGATTCCATAGCTTCCTTGATTTCTAAACATTTCAGGATATTCCAGGTCTATCTCCTATGTGTGGAATCTTGATAGACTGGCTTTCCTTGAAAAATACAGACATGAAGGAGAGGAAATAACTTTTTTTTTTTTTTTAACTGGGGGAAGGGTAGAAGGAAGTAGGGAGCAATCCAGATAAAGTGAACAGCCAATCAAAAGCCTTGAAATGGGAGTTTGTGTGAGATGTTTTAGGGACAGCAAGTAAGGCAGCGTGGTGAAAGCAGAGGAGTAAAGGGGGCAGGAGGAGAATCAATTACAGGGTAGACCTATGCATATGATGTAAGACCTAAGAATTTGCTAAGCATTCCTTAGTTTTCTAATGCATATAATACCATACAAATATACACAGTGCTAAAAATTGAATGTAGGGAAGAAGGAAAGAATAAAGCTATTCTAGAAAATTACATATAGATTATCTTTTTAATTCTTACAACATTGTGAATTAGATTTTATTTCCATTTCATAGATGAAGAACTTGATGCTTTGAGATGTTAGCTAAACTGCCTAAGACCATACAACTAATAAGTGATAGAACTAAGATTTGAATTTCAAGTGTGTTGCATCTACAACAGAAATTTGGTAGAAATTGCCATTGTAATACCATCTTGGTTTTGGCTTTTCAGTTATTTGAGCTGTTTGAAAATGGAATCGCCTATTTCTGCAGTGGTTCTTAATTTTTTTGAGGTCGCTGGCACTTTGGGGAATTTGATTAAGTATGGAAACTAACCCACATATTCAAAAATTCACATATAATTTCAGGTGTTATCTGATCCCTGAAACTTACTTATTTAGGCATTCCTATGTCATCTATGACCTCAAGATAAGAACCCGGGAGAGACTGAGAGTTTTCTGGTTCTATAAACATTCAAGGAGAGGCTGGACAACCAGTATAGCCTGCCATTGTAGAGAAAATGGAAGCACGGATTGATGAACTTCTGGCGATGGTCCTAAAATAATTGTGAAAATTGCCAAATTAGCATGATATATTTGTATGTTCCCTCTCTTGATCACCTGTACAAGTGTACCCTTGTATCTTACACAGTCATAAAAGCCTCCACTACCTTGAAGCATTTCATCCAGTGCACCTTTTAAATTATTTCCATGGTGTTAGAGTTGGCAAGAGAGTGCTTTGAACCTGGTGGCAAGGATCTCCATCCGGCGGGCGGGGGGGGGGGGGGGAAAAAGAGATGCAACCTGAGCCAGAACCACCATCTACTCTATAAGACAATTTCTTTTATAAAATGCCAATATCCTCAAATGGCATCGAATTGTCCTATTTATTTTGTTGACTCAGTTGGTTCCTAAATTGCAATTCAAATCACTTACTGGAATATTTCAACGTGTTAAAAATAATATCGAAGCAAACAAAGACTCATGCCTTTCTCACTTCATATAACCATTTTGTTTATAAATTTGCATCCTAGACAAACTTGCTTTATTTGGATGGTCAGTTTTTCAAAAATATTCTCCAAAACTCTCACAAGCCCAAGATTTTAAAAACATATTTGTGCTGATTTTTTTCACTTTTAGTGTTCTGGTGCTTCTCTTAGTTGATTTTCAAATTATTTTTTATTTTGCAGTGTTGTCTAGGGTAAAGGATACTTGGCTGGAATCTGAAGGAATGTGTTCTAATTTTATTCTCCAAACTGATTAACTAGATTATCTAAAAATACATCAACTAAACAGAGCCAACTAGCAAGATAATAAATATGGTGCATTACACATGGAAGAGGCCTCATCAGAAACTAGTAAATATGATGAATGAATACATGACATTGAATATCCATTATTTTTATTATTAAATTTTAAATCGCTTTTTGTTTATGATTATTAAGATAATGCATACTCATTGAGGAAAACCTGAATATACAGAGAAACATAAGGAAAACATATTTAAGAATCTGTAATTCTGGGACGCCTGGGTGACTCAGTCAGTTAAACATCTGCCTTCTGCTCAGGTCATGATCCCAGGGTCCTGGGATCAAGTCCTGCATTGGGCTCCTTGCTCCGCAGGGAGCCTGCTTCTCCCTCTGCCTCTCCCCTCTGCTCTTGTTCTCACTCTCTCTAATAAATAAATAAAATCTTAAATAAAAAAGAATCTATAATTCTACTACCCTAAAATATTAAAATTATAATAATTTCCTGTTTTCATTTATACCTTGCAAATATGTCTCCATAGTATATACTCATTTTAATTAGAAGCATGTTTATACATTTGTGAAATAATTACAAATAATAATAAATGTGGTATAGAGTTTGGGGAAAAAAAAAGAATCATGTTTATATATGTTTTACATGCAAAGCATATCCCTAGGCCATTATTCTTTGGAACACAGTTTTTAAGGGCTACATTATGGTTCACCAAATGTAAACACTATTTTTTAATAAGTCCTTTCTTTGGACATTTAATTTATTCAAATATTTTGCAAGCATGACTGTGACAATCACTCTTGTCCATAAATATTTAGAAACTGAATCACTAGATTAAAAACCATGGATAGTTTAAGCTTTTTGACACATATCACCAAAGTATCTGTCAGAGTCGGCCTGTTTCCAAAAGCATCATCCACGTATGTGAGTGCTCATTTCACTTCACTAATTTTTCCGACAGTGCTTATTAAACAATCGCCAAAATGAAATATGAAAATTATGTAGTTATCTTAATATATATTTACTTAATTGAAGGTGGTTTGAACATTTTTCACATATTTTTTGGCCATTTGTAATTTTTTTGAGAATTGTTTTTTAAGATTTTTGTCCAAACGTGTTTTTTTTTGAAAAAAGTTAATTTTTACAATGTATACATATATATATACACATATATATATGTATGTATATATTTATATTAGCAGAGAAAAAAGTTTGAAAGGACACATGCCACTGAAAGAGGGTGTTTGGAAATGCAGAAAGATTAGTCTTTATATGTACCTTTGTTTTGTTTAAATAAGTATTACTTTTGTTTTTAAAAATATAAAGTTTTATTATGCTTCTTCCAAAAAGCATATTTATTGTATAAAATTTTGGTGATCCTGAGGGTAACTTCTGTGCCTGGAGAAATTAATTATAGCTATTTGGATTCCTGAAATTAAAATTAAATTTGAAAAAAATCACAAATTTACAGATCTGTTTACTTAAGGTTTTAAGTTCAAATTTTAAGCTATCTTGTATTTTTCATAAATTGAGTAAATTTAACAACATCTTTCAAGAGAGCTTCTGATTAATGTGTAACCAGTCTAATGTAAACAAACTGGAAAGTTTTTAATCTCTACCATTTACAAACTTGGTTAATTCTTTGAAACCCTATCAACCATGGCTCAAGTATAAATTTAATATATTAAGTCTCTTTTGAGTTGACTTTTTAAAGATTTATTTATTTATTTCAGAGAGAAAAAGAACATGAGTGGGAAGGGAAGAGGGGGAGAGAGAGAGAGAGAGAGAATCTCAAGCCGACTCTGTACTGAGCGCGGACCTGATGAAGGGCCCTGAGATCATGACCTGAGCCAAAACCAAGGGTCAGACGCTTAACCAACTGAGCCAAACAGGCACCCCTTAGGTTGACCCTTGAATAATGCAGTGGTTAAATTGGCGCACTGACCCCCCCAACACACACAGCTGAAAATCTGCTTATAACTTTTGACTCCCACAAAACTTAACTACTAATGTCTTACAGTTGACCAGAAGCCATAACACAAAGTTGATTACCATGTATTTTGCATGTTATATTGATTGTATACTAAATTCTCACAACAAAGCTAGAGAAAATGTTATTAAGAAAATCATAAGGAAGAGAAAATACATTTATTTACAGTACTGTACTGTATTTATTGGAAAAAATCCAGTGTAAGTAGACCCACACAGTTCAAATCTGTGTTGTTCAAGGGTCAACTTTAATTCAATTACTTCAAGTTAGTAATTTGCTAGAGTACTTAAATAACTTTAGTAATCCTAATATATTAAATTCTGAAATATAGTGACACATAAGACTCATTAAATACATGAAAAATTTTTTATAACTTTTGGTCAAAAAATTGTAAGTCCTAAGAATTATTCAGATACACATTTAATTGGAATCTAAGGTTAACCTGCTAAACACTCTACTATTCCCAATTACCTTATTAAAATACTTAAAATATCAAACAAAACTATTTAACCAAATTACTACCAAAAAGTCTCCATTTCTAGATTTAACAAAAACATAGTAAGGCTAGGATGATAATTTACACTTTATCATCTATATTTGCAACTCTGATACTTCCAGAATTTGAAAGAAAACTATCCACCAAGGAAAAAAAGAAAATTGGGATCACCATTTCTGTGGAATGAAGGATAAAAATGGACTGCAAACATCCAGATGGACTTTTCCCTTTCTATTGAGGAACACACTGGGCTACCTTTTCAAATGACTGTAACAGCCATGAATTCAAATCCATACCTTCTAAATAGAGTTGGCTAATAGCACCAAGCCTTTCAATTTGAGAAACTGTAACAAAGATTATCTTCTGTCTAGTTTGAGTCAACAGCCTCATACCCTAGTCACTTTACCACTTACTAGGATTGAATGAATCTATTCCCTGCTTCATACTACCCTGAATTTGTGTCATATTCTTTGGAGTATCGCCAAGACACAGTTCTTAAGGATATTTAAATGATACCTGATTACATTCCTTATATGTCTCAGAGCTATGATGATTTGGCCATTACATCACTTAAGTCATCCTAATGACAATTATAAAGAAAATAGTGCATATTAGGAAATTGTATTTTTCACATGGTTATAGACAAATATTAATGTAATTGTATGTGGGATTTTAGTTTAATGATTTATGTAGAGTCATTATTGTACTTAGCATCAGAAATGAGTTTCCTAAAATGGAAGCATCATCTGAATCAGAGCTACATAAAATTAACATTACCTGTTCTCCACACAACTGTGTTCCTGTGTCTTTATGTGGTCAATCATCCTTCTTTTTCACATCCCCAGAAACAATCTTGTGCCTGAACTATACTTTTTTTCTGGCAACTCTTGACAATTTTGATCACTTTTCTTCAGGTTCCATTGATGTTTATATTGTCTTTCATAAAGCAAAGAATTTCCACTAATTTCTTATTGACCAATTATCTTTACCATCTGTTTATTTGGTTGGTACCTTAGGTGCTTCTCTGTCCCAAACCAGTAAAGCTTTAGATTTTCATAACTTGTGTGATTTTTCTGCCCTATAACTTGCCTACTTTTGATTAGTTAGAAATGATAGGTCAAAACTTGTCATAACAACTTGAAGTACTGGCCAACAATCACTAGTAATTATAAAACATGTGGCAGTCTTGTTAATGGTCCTCTGATCTCCATTTTTCCTTTTTTCTATATTAATAAAAGTTTTGGCTGGATCTATCATTGTTCAGCAAAAACTAAATTTCTTAGTCTTTTGCTGCTAGGAATTGCCATTTGACTAGGTTCTATAAAAATGGGATGTGAGAGGAAGCAACTTCTTTTAAATAGTTATTGTCTTAAATACAAATGCCCATGCCCTCATTTTCCTTTCCCTTGTCCACATTATTGGGAATTGTGGCAGGAGCCAGAGGAACCACCTTAGAGTACATAATGGAAGACATGAATTTAGGATGGCTGAGCAACAACATGAATGAGCATGAGTCCCCAGCACCAGAGGGCCAACATATCAAACCTAGATCCTCATAGTGACTCTGGTACTGAAGGGAGCTTAAAAAGCCTATCTTGTACTCTATCATTTATTACTAGTTGAATAGACTTCTAAAATAATATAAGCTGAGAAGATGCACAGTGATGTGCCAAACTAGTTTTCATTGGTTGAGAGCACATAATAGATTTTATTTGATAGAATTGATTGGATAGGAGAAAAAAAATAGTTATATTAACTGCACCATTCACTACTTTAATGAATGTTTATACATATAAGATATTTCTGTACCAAACACCTATATTTCTGAGCAAATGTGGATTTGTCTCTTCACTGGTGAGAGGTAAATAAATTTGGTCTGTGCCTAGTACTTTGAAAAAGCATGTACATCTTTGCTGGCTTTAACATATTAAATTAAGAAATATGCTTCAAAATAAGGAGATGGTGGTATAGCATAATATTAAGGGAAGAAACTTTAGAGCAAAAGAGATCTGGATGTGGGTTATAGCTATGCCACTGTGGTAGGCAGAATTCTGAATGATCCACATGATCCCTATCCCCTGGTTTGTATGCCTATTGTATTCCCCTTTCTTTGAAAATAGATAGAACCTGAGAACATAATAGGATACCATTCCTATAACTAGATATTAATCAGTTGACTTTGAGTTAGTCAAAAGGGAGAAAATCAAGGTGGACTTGACCTAATTAGCTGAGCCCTTAAAAAAAAATGACAGGACCATTTCTAAAGTTAGAAAGAGTGGAAGTGTGAGAGATCCTATGGTAAGGGGCCATGTGGCAAGGACCAGGAAGCAGACTGTAGGAGCTGACAGTGGTCCCCAACTGACAGATAGCAAGACAACTCTGATCTTACTCTCACAACCAAAGGAACTGATTTCTACAAACAACCCGAGGGAGGTTGGAAGCAAAAATGTCCTTAGTTGAGCCTCCAAATGAAGAGGTACCTGGTTAACATCTTGATTTCAAAGAAATGTGTTTTTGAAAGAAAAGATAAAATGAACTTTAAGTAAGTCTACATGTATTTGTATACATTTATATTAGCAGATAAAAAGTGTGAAAGGGTACATACCTTTAGAGATGTTTGGGAGTGTAGAAATACTAATTAGTTTTTATATGTACCCTGTCTTGTCTTAAAAAGAGGAAGAGACATTCTTGTAATGGTAGAATGCTTAGCAAAACTGTGTCCAATGATGTGGAAAGCTCAGCTTTTCTTGGACATATAGTTGAGATTTCCAAGTAAAACAGTGAAGATGCTGCTTGGGTTCTACTCACTGCTTACAGTAAAATGTCAGAGAATTCAGTCATACAAAGGCTATTTCAGAAGATAAGGAGTTGCCTCACACATCTCAACCAAACCAGAGGGCTTCCAAGAAGAGGAACCAAAACAAAAGAAGGGGCTATCTCAAAAAGATCTGTGGGTATGCCTCTTGTGTAATAGAGTTAATGCCATGGAAATCCATGGAAGGCCCACAGAATCTCTGAAAAAATTCTAACAGCGGAAACATCTTAAGCTTGGCCTGAAAAGGAAGAGAAAGTACAAATGAAAGGACTTTTCAGACACCACCCTCCCCCATTCTACTGGCAAGAAGCAGACTGATAAATTACTCACCTGCAAATGTGTGCTACTTTTCGTAAAAAAGGAAGGATGACTCAGGGGGTAAAACCAAGAACCCAGAGGGTAGAACCAAGAGCCATAGAAAATTATTCATAATCTTTACAAACTAATCAAGAAACCCATTTGCTGGATGGATTACAGAACTTCTTTGGACCAGTGACTCCTTTTTACCTCCCATTGCCATTTTTTGAACCAAAATGTTTATAGCCACTATCCTAAATGCCTGTCTCACCATTGCATATTGGGAATGTTGTGGGCAATTAAATTTTCTCTTTACTTTTATAGGTCCACAGATGGAGAAGAATTGTGCCCCAGGAGTTGTATTTATGGATTACGGTAGGGCTTCATCTGCATCTCATTAAGATGATTTATATGATGGGACTTTTTTTTTTTTTAAGCTAAGGACATTTAGATACAATTTTGGACTACACCTGATGAAATTATGAAATTTATAATTAGGTGATGAGATTTTGGACTACAGCTGATGATGGGAAGAGTCTTTGGGGGACCTTGGAAGGGGGGTGAATGTATTTTGCATTAGGAAGGGCAGAGCACGGAGGCAGAATTGTGAGAAGGCCTCCACGACTTCTGCCCCCCGTGTACACACCCTGTGTCACCTCCCTTCAAATGTGGGTAGAACCTGTGCATATGAATACGATGGGATAGTTACTCATTCTTAGCTTCAATTTTATGCCAAGTGGTGATGGGGTTGTCACTCAGTGATTGCCTTCCATCATAGAAGACTCCAGCCCGAAGTCTGTAGAGGTATTTAGAAGTCAGAAGGATCAGTTCCTGCTAGCTTGGAAAAAAACAAACACTCACACTGAACTTCGCATGGGAATCTGCTGGAAGGGGACTATGGGCAACCTCTAGGTGCTAAGAGTGGGCCCCACCAAGAGCCAGCAAGAAGACAGGGACCTAGGTCACAGTCACAAGGAAATAAATCATTTCAACAACAAATGAGCTCAGAAGAGGTCCCCAACCATCAGATAAGAACCACAGCCCTGGTTAGTATCTTGATGTCAGTTTGGCGAGACCCTGATCAGGGGACTGAGCTAATCTGTACTTGTACTTCTGACCCACAGGACCCTGAGATAATAAATGGGCATTGTTTCAGGCCACTAAAATGATGGCAATTTGTTGTACAATAATATAAATCAAATATAGCTACTAACACTCTCAGTACAATTCTATAGAGACTCACTAAGCCTGTTTCTGCACCAGTAAAATAGGATAGTAATGCCTATGTAATACCATTCTTATTAAGTGGAAATAAAACATAAGGCACCTAGTAAATGCTTAACAACATGTATATATCATTATTTCTAAGAAACGTGTAAAAACCTTAAATGTTTCCTTCAACGGACTATATTGGCATTTATCAAAGTTTTAACCTAAAGTAATCTAATCTGCCCTGCTTACCCATCTACTCTCCACCTTGGAAAAACACTGATGCACCTCACAAATCAAATTCAAATATCTCTTCCCACCTAAAGCTTTATCTGAATCCTCTCACACAGCCTTAATCAGTCTATCCTCTGAGTGACCACAATATATGCTATTTACAGTTTTTTAAGGCATACTTCATCCTACCCTGTATCTGGTTGTTTGCATGCCTGCATTCTCCTTAAATGGCAGGATGTTTTAAGTCAGTTTTATTCTTCTTGGTATCTATGTCTTGGATCCTTGACTCCAGAATCTTCCAAAATCTAACAAAGTGCCCGATACAGAGTAGAAACTTAACCAATACTTAATGAATTGCAATGAAACACCAGAAGGGAATTCCACATGATGTATTCAGTTAATGCCACACTTTCAATTTCCCATGATAAAAAAAATGTTTTCCTGTATATTTTGTAATGGTTAAATATTGGACTTACTTAAGCAAATCAACATAGAGTAGGCATGGTGAATTAGAAATTTATTTTCATGCTTCAAATACGAATCTATCTTTAACACTGTACCAATTTTATACTAGTATTTATACAGTATGGAACACCCATATTAATAAAATTCAATTAAAAATCATTGTTTTGTTCAGTATATGGGAGTATAATATCTGCTTGATAGATTGGGTTTTTTCATATTTCCACTGATTTTTTTTTTCTTGTTACTGTTGAACAGCCCCTTTGACCTTAGGGTAAGCCACTTATACTCAAACAGATACAAGTTACTCTTAGCTGAAACCTTACTTCTTACTTCTCAGTAACCACTTGAGAACATCTGTGGAACCCTCGGTGCTTTTTACAAGCTATGTTTCAGAATCTTAGGTGTCATTATTCAAGTTTGGCTACTGATGATTCATCCTTCCTGAAGGGAAGAAAATGGGTGCCAATAATGTTGATAGCACTTTAGACCTTACTTATTAAAATGCTCTCACTTGCAAAACGGAAAGCACTAAGTATATTTTTATATCCAAGGCAAACAAATTGTGTACAACCAGAAATACCCCTTTTTATTAAAAAAAATTACAGCATTGTTTTTTAAACATCAATGCTAATATTAATTTCTTTGACAAAGATATATATAGGGCAATTAAAAGAAAATGATAATTAACTAGTGAAACAAACAAAAAACCCAGTCTCTTTTGATAAAGAATTGTGTTTGATAAATAGTAAATGGAAATGTTAAGTTCTTCAAAATAATGGAAGTTATCTGATAGTAGAGCAGAAGTCAAGTGATGAAAAGTTGTAAGAAAGATATAACTGAATATTGAAAATAACACTAACCCAGTTATCGCCCTTATTACATTATTCAGGGTTTATGGAAATGCAACATGACTCATATTTGCTTAAAACTAAAATTTATTCTTTTAAACACACATACACACAATTTTAACAAATTGATTCTCCACTTCGAATCTTAAATCAGGGAGTTAAATACGAATGAAACAATGGTGTCAGGGTAAAAAAAAAGAAAAAAACAATAAAGCGATGGCTTCACAGCAATTTAAAAGTAAAATTTGATGAGATCTAGTCAAATTTCAGTTACTTAGACTTCAAACACAAAACGTCATTTCTAGCATGAAATAATATTCCTGTCCAGGCTGTGGGGGGGGGGGGGGGCGTAATACGTCTGAAGGCTACATAGAAATGTTAAAGTGGTATATGAGCTACAAAGACCCCACAAATGTTACAAAACTAGGCTTTGGTCATTGCCAACGATTTCTTACTGTAACTATGTAGAGAGGATAAAATTCAATTATCTTAAGCATGTTAAAATGAGCAAGTCATTTCCTGTATATATTCTCCATCTGTTTAAGTAGAATCTTAAACAACAATTTAGCTGAGTCTAGAATTCTAGTGGAACATTTATTACCCTAATGGAAGTTGAACCTATTTTCTCGTTGTCTTTTGATCTCTATTGTTGTTGACATTTTAGACTATTGCAGACATTTTTTTTTTTTTTTTTTTTTTTATTGCAGACATTTTAACATCTTGCCTAATTGTTTTTCCTTCGCAGGCTGCCTGAGGTTTTTCTATAGTTGTTTTAAAGAGTTTCTCATGGTCTTCAGTGTTACACCTTTTCACTAAGTTGTGTCCAGGTGATGGCTAATTGTTATTTATCCTGCTGTTAACTCACTGTGCTTCTCAAGTCTTACGATTCTTGCCTTTCATCTATTCAAAAAAATTTTCAGCTATTGTTTTTCCAGTATTGCCTCCCTGCCATTCTGTTTTGTCCTTCTGAAACTTAAAGCTGACATGTTGCACCATCTCATTACACTGTCTGCGTGTCATAATCTCATTCATAATTTTCAAGTTTCATATCTCTCTACTGCATTTGGGGTGATTTTTCCAATTCTATTTTCCAAATTACTAATTTTCTCTTTGGTTTCTTTAACTTGTCCACTGAGATTTTTTATCTCCTTTAATTATCATGTTTTTATTTCATTTTAGAAGTTCACATTAGTTCTGTTACAATCTGAAGTTAGTATTTCATAGCATCTTGTTTTTAAAAACTAATCATTTTATTTTTAAATCTATTCATTTAAAAATACAGATTTAAAATTTTCCATCAATTATCTTGAAAGTTCTTGAAACTAATGCCCTGGTATATTTATGTCTACCAATTAATCCATAGTGAATTCTCCTGATTTGTTTTGTAAATTTTTATTGTGAACTCATCTTTAATAGCTAACACTATTTCTTTCTTTTTTCTTTTTTTTTTTGCCTGGGGAATCATTTCCAGTCTGGGTGGTGTTATTACCCTTGAGAGAGGCTTAGCACTACTTTTTATGGCCGTGAAGTGCGGTGCTAGCTCTGATTAAAGAGAGATTTCATAATTTTTCAGCATGAGGCTTCCTGAACAAAGAAAGAGCAAATTTGGACCTCAGCATAGGCATGGCCACATATCCAGCACTTAGTTTTGTCAGATGGTTTTTTTCTCGCCCTTCTACCCAGAATCTTGGGAAAGATAAGCAGCCTTCCTGTGTCATGGGGCAGATTATCTCTAGGTCACTCTTTCACCAGATTATCTCTAGGTCACTCTTTCACAAGTCATGGATTGAGTTCTCCAGAAAAAAATACTGAAAAAAAGTTTAGAGTTCAAGCTATTTGTTAGAAAGTGTTCTTGAGGTGAACCCCTGTGGAAGGGAAAGGAAGGAAATACAAATGGGTGGTGTGATGCAGTTATATTAAATGCCTTTGCTCACCCTCTGTGTGGCTTTGGAGTTGGATGGCCCTCTCTAGTTGTTTCCCACTGAGGAAACAGGGTCAGGCATTTGTACTCCTGTCCGTCGTTGGATGTTGGTCACCCTGAGAAAGGTGTATGGCTTTAATGAGACAGCTCTCTTTAGCTGAAATAATTTCCAAAGGGGGCTGGCAACAAGGGACCGTTTGCCAGTCATTCCTCACAATTGGAATAATAAGTCCTTTATTCCTGAAAGGGAATCCAGCAGCATATTATTCACCACAGTGGACTTCAAGGGCCCCAACTCTGTTCCTCAGGTGGCTCCAAACTCCACTTCCTGTTCCCATATGAGCATTAAACTTATGCTCTAGCTTACTGACATCAAAATTACAAACTCCATTCCTACCACACTCCGCCCCCTACACCAGGACCAGGTGCATTAGCTTCTAGTTCCTGTTTATAATTACTGGAGTCATCCAAACCAAGACATTTTTGGAAGTCCAATTACCCTTGGGACAACACGACTATCCCAGGCAAAATGGGAAGTCTATTATTTATTTCAAACATCTTTCTTCCTTGTGATTTTATCGAGGAGATCAACTTTTTGGTTTTTATATTCTCCCTACACCCGGAATTTATATATATATACATCCCCCCCCCTCACACACACACACAGCCTGGACAGGAATATTATTTCATGCTAGAAATGACGTTTTGTGTTTGAAGTCTAAGCAACTGAAATTTGGCTAGATCTCATCAAATTTTACTTTCAAATTGCTGTGAAGCCATCGCTTTATTGTTGTTTTTTTTAACCCTGACACCATTGTTTCATTATTTAACTCCCTGATTTAAGATTCGAAGTGGAGAATCAATTTGTTAAAATTGTGTGTATGTGTGTTTAAAAGAATAAATTTTAGTTTTAAGCAAATATGAGTCATGTTGCATTTCCATAAACCCTGAATAATGTAATAAGGGTGATAACTGGGTTAGTATTATTTTCAATATTCAGTTGTATCTTTCTTACAACTTTTCATCATTTGACTTCTGCTCTACTATCAGATAACTTTCATTATTTTGAAGAACTTAATATTTCCATCTACTATTTATCAAACACAAATCAAAAGAGACTCTGGAACAAACTGAAGGTTTGGGGGGGATGGGTTAGACTAGTGATGGGTATTAAAGAGGGCACGTATTGAATGGAGCACTGGGTGTTATACGCAAACAATGAATCACGGAACACTACATCAAAAACAAATGATGTAATGTGTGGTGATTTACATAATAAAATAAAATTAAAAAAAAGAGACTCTGGGATTTTTGTTTGTTTCACTAGTTAATTACAATTTTCTTTTAGTTGCCCTATATACATCTTTGTCAAAGAAATATATATAAATTCTGGGTGTAGGGAGAATATTAAATATTATTATAAATATTATATATATATGAAGTTTTTCATGTTATTTTAGTCCATCAACTTGCAGGAAAGGAAATGTATGTTTTCAATTTTTAAGACTTAACCTGAATTTATCAGAGTTGTATCAAATGTAATAGATGCATATTAATATATAGATGCAAATTAATATCCAGGGCTATTTATGAAATAAGTACTTATCCATTGACTTAAGATGATACTTTTATTATATTTGAATCCCCGATGCATATAAATTTGCACACATTCAAACACTGAAAGTGGTTCCTGTGTTTTCTAGTCACCTCCATTAATCTTCTTACCTATTTCTGTACCAGTGTCACATTGATTTGGTATTTGTAGATTCATGATTCATTTTACTATACAAGATCCTATGCTCTGCTAAAATAGGGTACAACTGTTACTTAAAACAAACATTGAGGGGCGTCTGGGTGGCTCAGTCGGTTAGGCCTCTGACTCTGGATTTTAGCTCAGGTCATGATCTCAGGTCGTGAGAAAGAGCCCCAGGTGAGCTCTGCTCAGCACGAAGGAGTCTGCTTTTCTCCCTCTCCCTCTCCCCACTCCCCACACATGCACATGCTCTGTCGCTCAAATAAATAAATCTTTTTTTTTTTTTTTTTTTTTAAAGATTTTATTTATTTGACAGAGGGAGACACAGCGAGAGAAGGAACACAAGCAGAGGGAGTGGGAGAGGGAGAAGCAGGCTTCCCACTGAGCAGGGAGCCCGATGCGGGGCTCGATCCCAGGACCCTGGGATCATGACCTGAGCCGAAGGCAGACGCTTAACCGACTGAGCCACCCAGGCACCCCAAATAAATAAATCTTTAAGAAACAAACAAACAAACATTGAAATCACCTTTAAAACTGCATAAAACTCCTGCTGGCAATCTGATTGAAACTTTACTACATAATTTAGACCTACATATTTTTGTTACTTGTCTAATTTGTCTAATGATTTTATATTTATTGTTGAATTTTTTCCCTGTTGATTATTGTAGATATGGAGGAAAACTTTTGCTTTTTTTTTTTTTTTTTTGGGTATACACTGTGCAGTTACCTACTTTATTGAACATACCTTTTGGATTTTACAGGTTGGGTACTTGAATCTAAGGTGAAATATTCTCTTTTTTCTTCGCTCCATACAAATATGTCAATTTTTGAGTTCTGAATAGTGCAGCATATCATGTACTTAGAGATTAACCATGCTGATAACAACCACAAGAAGGAATGCATGATTGTGGTTAGCAGTCTAATTCCCAGCAAAATTCTACTGTAGTTTGGTTTATAGGAGAGTCCTCCTGTATTTTCCCTTGTATAAAAACAAAGACCACCATAGTGACCACCCAGAAGGAAAGGACTTGCTGCTAGAAAGATATGGAGAGAGAGAGAAAAAAACATGCTTAAACACATGTTCTTGTTTATATTCTACTTAGACAAATTTAAATTGAGATTTTAAAATAAAATGCAGTTTCTGACTTACATATTTCTAAAACATCTGTTGTGAGACAATAATACCAATTAAACACACTCTTAACTAGCATCAGAGGAACTTTTAAAGCGACAATCCTCAGATAAATGAATTACTATTGAAATGAGTATGGGAGCAGGAAAAAAATTAAATACATGTAACACAATTTACCAAAGAAACAGTAATCTGTCCATCACAAGTTACCCATTTCTTTTGAGAATTCAGCATTCTAGTTACCCTGAACTTTTTCCAGTTCTCCCAAGACACCACCATCTCTCTTGGTTCTAGGGCTTTTCGTGCTACTTTCCTTCCTCTACTTGTCTCCCCATCCAGCACCTGAGCCCCTCCAGCAGGTATCCATTTTGATGTCTCCTTGCCTAGGAAGGCTTCACTGGTGAACTCTTTTAAAGGACCTCAACTGGGGCACCCGGGTGGCTCAGTCAGTTAAGCCTCTGCCTTCGGCTCAGGTCATGTTTTCAGGGTCCCAGGATGGAGCCCCGAGGAGGGCTCTCTGCTCAGTGGGGAGTCTGCTTTTCCCTCTCCCCCCTACTTGTGCTCTCTCTCTCTCAAATAAATAAATAAAATCTTAAAAAAATAATAAGGAACCTCAAATATCCCCTCCCATTTTTTACCTGTACTTCTTCTTACAATTTATTCTAATTGCTTCTTGTATTTTTGTCCCTGAAAAAAATTGAATTTTGAGGGGGGGGGTGTTCTTTTTTTTTTTTTTTTTAAAGATTTTATTTATTTATCTGAGAGAGAGAATGAGATAGAGAGAGAGCATGAGAGGGGGGAGGGTCAGAGGGAGAAGCAGACTCCCTGCTGAGCAGGGAGCCTGATGCGGGACTCGAACCTGGGACTCCAGGATCATGACCTGAGCCAAAGGCAGTCGCTTAACCAACTGGGCCACCCAGGCGCCCGGGGGTGTTCTTTTTTATAATTTTATCTTCAATAATTAACAAGGAACCTGGCCAAGTAGTAAGTTCCTATTAAATACCTAAAAGAATGAATATGTAAATGGTTTTTAAAATAGCAGTGGTTGTGTATTATGTCAACCTGGCCAAGCTGAAAACCATTTCTCAGAATCCCCTTTCCTGTATAGTTCCTGGTCCAAGTTAGGCAAAAGAGAAATCTGCAGGTTTGGAAATTGGAAATTAAACAGTGGCCATTGCACTTTGAATGCCATTGTAGTTGGATGTGGTGGAAGTAGGTGTGAAGGGGGTGGTGGGTCTCAGTTTGTCTTCGCTCTACTTTGCTCTCCAGCTCTCCTTCCTTCAACACTCCTGGTTATTCCTTGGCTTCTTCCACAATTGCATCAGGTCTCATAATGAGTCCATTATTCCATAATTCCCACACTAGTTCTGCTTTTCTGATAAAACTCAGATACAAAGAGTAATAGCCACTATTTCTCTCAGATTTCATGCTTTGTTAAAAATGCTAAAGATAAAAAATTAAGGTTATTGATTTCCTGTGAGATTTTCATTGCAGGAAAAAAAAACTGAAACAATTTGGAAATTAAAAAGAAAACGGTCTATCCTTAAAAAGAGTTTATGAAATCCATAAAATTGACTAAATCAGGGTAAGATAAATAAATATTTTTCTCGGCCTTGGACACACTTCTTAGACTTGTGAAGAGGCTGTCTGCAGCTGTGTGCAAACTTACCCATAACATATTCTCAAACACTAAAATATAAATACAAAATACAGAAATATAAATATGAGATCTAGAGATATATATTTATATATGTTACATATAAAGCTTAAAGAGCCTAGGCTCACATTGAGGTGAACAAAGTTACAGAAAATAAGGAATAAAATATGGAGTAAGTCATGGAATTAATTAGGTTACTAAATAAATTCAGGGCAAAAGTTATGTAAATCATTGTTATTTCTATTTTTGTTAAATCCCTGTAACACTGACTTCAAATAATTCCAGTTTGTGATGTTTACAGGAAAATCTGTCTCTAACAAGAACAACAATAAAACAATTCCATAAAGAAATGAAATAATGGTCTCAAAATTGCACTGGATATATAATAGTCAATACTAGCAATTTGATCTTTTTTCTCCCTATTTCTTAACATCGATGAGAATAGTGGTTGAAAGGAGAAAAATAAAATGGAACAACATAAAACAAAAGACAACTTTGCTCATTTTTTTCCCCTGTGTCATTTAAGCACAACCAAAAGCATTACTGCCCTGTGCTCAAAAGTTTTTAAGGAGTACAGAATAAAGTTCTAACTATAAAGATGGCATTCAAGGTTCTCTCTTTAATCAGATTGCAAACTATCACTTTATTTTTTTAAAGATTTTATTTATTTATTTGACAGAGAGAGAGAGGGAAAACACAAGTAGGGGGAGCAGCAGAGGGAGAGGGAGAAGCAGGCTTCCCACTGAGCAGGGACCCCGACGCAGGGCTCGATCCCAGAACCCTGGGATCATGACCTGAGCAGAAGACAGACGCTTAACCAACTGAGCCACCCTGGCGCCCCACAAACTATTACTTTAAATATTTTCTCTCATAACCTTACCTAACACATATTTTGCCATGTAGGTATTGTCTACCTTTAACATCAACTGTTGGACTATGATTACCTTCAGAACTAGGTCTATGCATTCACCCACTTTGCATCCTCTTCAAAGTCTAACACCGTACCTGGCACATAAAAGACATTTGAAAAGCGTTACTGAATTAAAGTGATTTGAACCATGCTGGGGGAAAAAAAAAAGCCCAGGAAGTTTTAGGCATGGATATGACACAAATCAAATTTTTTTTTTTGCGGTCATGACTCTTATTTTTTTTTAATATAAATATATTTTTCAAAATAATTTCAGTGAGCCTCACTATTTCTTTTCCTGAGTTAATTTTAAGAATAAGAACCCAGGATGGTACAAAAAACATCAATAATGCTTTCCTTCTGTTTTAATATTTAGAACATTGTAAGAATTCCTTTTGGCCAATACAATTTACCCTGATTTTACCCATATTTGAGAAAGTTTACCTCTGCTTTCTGGTCATCTTTGACATACAATTCTCTCTGTTTTGCTAGCCTTAGAAAATATATCATGTTTACGTGACCAACATGCAGTTTTTGGCAATCAAATTAAAACACTTTGGGAAGGGCAAATGGTGTTCTATCTGTGTTAATCATTTAGCCCCACAAACTTCTGTTATTTAGACATTCTTTATTATCCTTCTGTCATTTAGACATCCCATATTATTATGTTTGTTTATATTATGAATATGCTATGAAACATGTGCATGAGGAAACATCAGTTTACTGTAACTGAGATTAGGAAAATAAGAAACTGATTCTGTGAAAAAGTTAGAACTAATGTTTAAAAGTGAAATAATGTCCACATTAACCTATTAATATGTAATACTAGAATAGCAAACCAAATAAAAGGAATCAGCTCTGGTAAGAGACTATAGAAGCTTTTGGGATAGAAGCATTGTCTTGACATTAGAAAGACTATAAAGGAATATACATTTGGTATAAGTAAGTGAGCTATCAGTAAATGCTTTGAAAAAGTCAATATAAATTAAAATAAATTTCCTACTGAAATATTGGTGAAACATTGTTATCCTCATTGGTGATAGATCCAATTGTACTCATGAGAAAAATAATTTTAAAAGTAAAATTAAAATTAAATATATAATTTAAATATAAAATATAAAATTAAATATATATAAATATATAAAATTAAATTTAAAATTAAAATAATTAAAATTATTTTTTTACTAAATTTTGCATATTTAACAACCCTTTGGGTAATAAGGTATTTTAAAAACTGAACTTTTGGTAAATATCTTGTATTTCATTACTAATTATAATTTTGCTTTAAAAAAATTACTTCCAATGCCTCTTAAGTGAGATAATGAAGAGAGATTATAAAAAATGACTTACTGGAACACAGGAACCACCAAAACATTGATAGGTTGTGAGAATAGAAAAATAGTATTGATTTCTGTGTGTGGTTTGAGTAATCATTCTCATTATCTTTTTGTAAGATTTAAAAAATTCATTTATTTATTTTAGAGAGAGAGAGAGGAGGGGGAGGGGCAGAGGCAGAGAGAGAGACTCTCAAGCTGACTCTGTGCTGAGCACGGAGCGGAGCCTGATGTGGGGCTCGATCTCACAACCCTGAGCTCATGACCTGAGCCAAAACCAGGGGTCAGATGCTTAACCAACTGAGCCACCCAGGTGTCCCAATCATTTCCATTATTTTAAAACTGTTCTTCACATGAAATGATTAAATGATTAAAACCCCAACTGTGTGTGTGTGTCTTGGGGAGGTATCAGTATTAGCTGCATATAACCACAAATGTCAAATGCATTATTTTGTAAATATCCAATATATTTTAGGAAGCCATGAATTCTATGATAATGATGACAATATCCACCCCTCTGCATCATCTACTGTTTAGCACACTTCTTTCTCTTTGAAATATTCTAGATCCTGATCAATCTAGACACTTCATATACAGCAGAGATCAGCAAACCTTTCCTGTAAATTGGTAGATAATAAATATTTTAGGCTTTGTGGGCCATGCAGTTCTCCAGCAACTACTCAACTCTGCCATTGTAGCAGAAAGCAGCCATGAATAATTCCAAAAATAAGTGAGCGTAGCTGTGTTTAATAAAACTTCCTTTATGGCCACTGAAATCTAAATGTCACATCGTTTTCATGTGTCATGAATATTACTCTTCTTTTGATTTTTAAAAAATCATTCAACAATGATGGGTATGTGTTGTGGTGAGCACTGCGAATTGTGTAAGACTGATGAATCACAGACCTGTACCTCTGAAACAAATAATACACTATATGTTAATAATATTAATTAATTAATTTAACCTAATTAAAAAAAAATCATTCAGCCAATGTAAAAACCATTCCTGGCTCCTGAGTATACAAAAAACGAGTGGTGGGCTGGATTTGGTCTATTGGACATAGCTTGCCGACTCCTGATATAGGGTTTAGATGCGCCCCTGTCAACTGATTCCAGTTGCTGGATAACAATCTTGAGTTTACTGACGGTTGTCAGACAGAAAAATAATCAGCTTAAACATATTTTTATACTTAGAGAATAAACCATAATGAGCTTGTATAAAGATAAGTAGATGCAGTGACACTGTGCAAAGGCAACCAGACAAATATCTGAACCACACCTCCTTCACAGAGAAAAGAAAAAAAAATGGAAAAAGGTGGGGCACAGAAAATAAAAATAAATAAATAAAATTAACAAAGTCACACAGATGAATCTATCATGCTATCTGATTTTCAGTTGGAGAAGTATACAATTTATTCAAGATAACGGTATTATTTTTTATATTAGAACTACCCAAACTACAAAGCAGAGGCATACTGGTTCCCCTTGAAAACATAAAACTTTGGTGCACAACAGGGGTATAAGAGAGGACATGTGTTTTTCCCTTCACTCCACAAACTTGGCTAATTGATATTTTCTTGAAGAGTGGAGAGAACAGAGTCCACACAATATAGTTCTCAGATATGTCTACTGAGTGAAACTATGGGCAGGATGGTAGAACTGTCCTAAAACGGAGACTAGTCCTTTGTTACCAAAAGCACCAAAGAAAGAGAAAGACCCCTCTGAGCCAGTCTTTTTAATTTACTCTTGTTAAAATACAAAAATACTTGCTAGTAAAATGAATGAAGCAGATGTTTCTGCTAGCCACAGTGTTCTAATGAAAACCCAACTGCTTCTTGCACAAGAATTACAGCTTAGGAAGGGAGCCTTCAAGTTTCTTAACCAATGACAAAGACCTATTGAGGATTTACCATTAATTAGATTATGTTGCATTTACACTTTCCACTCAGTTTGACTTCTACTTTTATTATCCACTGATCACCCTGAAGAGTAAAGGATTAATTTAATAATTGAATGGTAGTCTTCTAAACTTTCTTCTAAGTATTTGTTCTACATGATTTATGGTCCTTTAATTTCATTCCCAAAATACTTTGCCATAATATATAACTGAGAAAATAATGAAGAATGACTTCAAAATCCATCAAATGAAGTGGAAAGAAGTACTAAATTTTAATGTCTTACAGCAGCTTCACATTTCTCACCCATGATTTTTGTTTGGTTGTTTCTTTCCTTTTGTTACAGCTGACTCCAAAGTAGCCATTTTTGCATTTAACCTAATGCCTATGGCTATACTTATCTCTCTTAAAAAGCAGGCCAAATAACATCATATCTTTCTATAAAGCAATCAGACAAAAATTATAGGGAAATAACATGACTGCCCATTTATATAGTTCTTCCCTCTTTGGACTATTATAGATTCTACTCTATCTCATTTGATTATTATTGACCTAGAAAAATCTCAGAATGTCCTGATCTCTAGGACTAAGATTCTTGTTGCCTCTTGATGATTAAGGACTTAAAATTAAGCAGTCTGGTTCCACACAGAAAGTAGAAAGAAGGAAAAGAGAATTGTTGCTACCCTTCCAACAACATCTTCAACATTCTGCAAACATGTAACTTTTCTTGACCTCAGGAGAGAGTTGAAGTCAGGGAGGAACTAACTAACATGAAATATAAGGCAGGTGGGCAAGTCCAAAGACAGACAGAATGTAACCACTTGCTTCCCTGGAGTAGATACCAAAGAATGTCTGGAAGAAGAACTCAGTTGAAAGTCTTAACAAATTCCTATTGGTTGACTGTGGTATAGCAAGAGAATATAGAATGGCTGGGAACCACAGACACAAGGGAAATTTATACCAGCTCTCAGGCTCTTCTCTCAAAAACAAAACAAAACACAACAACAAAAAAAACAATGAGAGTCATGAGAGAGCCTCTTATAAGGTACAGGCCTATTTACGTCTACGAGTAACCACTTTTAGAAAAGGCACAGACCTTGCCCAGATCCTTCCCCTCATTTATTCATGGGGAGAAAATGTCTTAAAAGGGTAGGGGTGGCAACAAACATTATCACCTATAGGGACCTTATGAAAACTCATTGCAATAGGTGAAGGGAACTAAAACACACACACACACACACACACACACACACACACACACACACACACTTCTTTGGGGAGAAAGAAGAGTACATGCAGGGCACAGTCCTAAATCTGGGGTTGGAACAGGTTCAATACCCATTGACAAAATGTTTGCCTAAGACTAGGGCTTAATCAGTACAACAAAGAATGCCCCTGACCCCCACCCACAGTAGGATGGAAAGCATTGAGAAACAGTAGTCTTACTACTTTTGAGAGAGGGACAAAGCTTATAGGAAGACACTCTAAGGAACAGTGCAAAGCGAAGACCTAAAGCTGAAGGTAGAGCAGCCTAAAATACATACATTAGAACAGGAAAAAAAAAAAGAAAGAAAGAAAATCAACAGTCCTAAGCATTCATCTCAGAGATACAGAAAAACAACAGAAAAATATATGAAAAAATATATAATGTAGAGAATGTAAAAGATAAAAGCAATAGAGAGGAACCTTGGAAACAAGTTTGAATCTTTAATAATCACAAAAAATATCCTCTGGTGATACGATCAAAAAAAAAAAAAAAAAAGAAAGAAAGAAAGAATAAAAGCATAAAAAACCCCAATACCAAGAATGAAAAAGGAACATTACTTCAGATCATAAAGACTTTAAAACAATCATATGCCGGGGTGCCTGGGTGGCTCAGTCATTAAGCATCTCCCTTCGGCTCAGGTTGTGATCCTAGGGTCCTGGGATTGAGCCCCGCATAGGGCTCCCTGTTCCGCGGGAAGCCTGCTTCTCCCTCTCTCACTCCCCCTGCTTGTGTTCCCTCTCTCTCTGTGTCTCTCTCTGTCAAATAAATAAATAAAATCTTTAAAAAAAATCATATGCCAATAAATTGAAAAATCTGTGAAGATATAAAATTCCCAGAAAAACACATCCTCTTAAATTGACATAAAAAGAAAATAATTTCCTTGAATCCATAATAGTTTTATTCAAATCAATAGATAAAAATCTTTTAAAACTATTAGAACTAATAAATGAATTCAGTAAAGCTGCCGGATACAAAATTATTATACAGTAATCTCTTCTGTTTATATACACTAATAACCAATTAGCAGAAAAAAGAAATTAAGAAAACAACTCTATTCATAATTGCATAAAAAATTAAATACCTAGGAGTAAATTTAACCAGAGATGAAAACTATGACATTGATGAAAAAAGCTGAAGAAGACACAAATAAATCGAAAGATATGTTCACAAACTGGAAGAATACTGTTAAAATGATCATACTACCCAAAGCAATGTGTAAATTTAATACAATCCTTATCAAAATACCAATAGCATTTTTCATAGTACTACAACAAATAATCCTAAAACTTGTATTGAACCACAAAAGACTCCGAATAGACAAAGCAATCTTGAGAAACAAGAACAAAGCTAGAAGTATCTCAATTGCAGACTTCAAAATATACTACAAAGCTATATTAAGCAAAGCAGTATGGTACTGCTACAAAAATAGACACATAGATCAGTGGAACAGGATAGAGAGCCCAGAAAAAACCCCACATTTATATGGTCAATTACTCTATGACAAAGGAGGCAAAGACATGCAATGTGGAAAAAATAGTCTCTTTAACAAATGGTGCTGGGAAAAGTGGTCAGCTACATTCAAAACAATGAAACTGGACCACTTTCTTACACCACACACACACACACACACACACACACACACACACACTCCCTCAAAATGGATTAAAGACCTAAATGTAAGATCTGAAACTTTAAAACTCCTGAAAGAAAACATAGGCAAGAGGGGAGGGGTGTGGAGGGATGGGTTAGCCTGGTGATGAGTATTAAAGAGGGCACGTACTGAATGGAGCACTGGGTGTTATACGCAAACAATGAATCATGGAACACTACATCAAAAACTAATGATGTAATGTATGGTGATTAATGTAACATAATAATAAAAAAAATAAAATAAAAAATAAAAAAATAAAAAATAAAATAAAAAAAGAATGCAATCTTGCCATTTGCAGCAACATGGATGGACCTAGAGGTTATTATGCCAAGTGAAATAAGTCAGAGAAAGACAAATACCATATGATTTCACTTATATGTGGAACCTAAGAAAACAAAACAAATGAACAAACTAACAAAAGCCAGAAACAGACTCATAAATACCGAGAATAAGCTTGTGGTTGCCAGAGGGGAGGGAGGTGGGGGGGATGGGTAAAGAAAAAAACCCAAAACTTTTGTACAACAAAACTCTGCCTCAGTTTCATCAATAAACTTTACCAATTCATTTAAGGGAGAAATAATGTCAGTCTTGTAAGAACTCATTCAGAAAATGGAGGAGAAAATACATCCAAATTTGTTTTATGGCGCTAAGATAAACTTGATGTCCAAATCTGAAGAGAATATCATAGGAAGAGAAAATTATAGGCTGATTTCATTGATAAATATAGCTGCAAATATTTCTGTTAAAAAAACTGACAAACCAAATCTAGTCATATATAAAAGAATAATATGTCATTACCAGGTTGGATTTATTAGTATTAGAAAATCAATTGATGTAATTCAACACATTAAACAGAATAAAGGGGGGGGGGATCAAATTCTTGTCTCAAGTAACATCCAGAACAAAGCATATCTACATTTGTGATAAAAAGCAAAACAAAATAAACAATTCAGTAAAATTAAGTTTGGAAGGGAATATATACTTTTCTTTTTTTGGGAATCAGGTCAATTTTATTGATTTGAGCCCCTAGAAACATCTGTGCTTAGAAGGGAATATTCTTAATCTGATAAAGAATATCAACAACAACAAAAATCTAAGCATATCTCATACTTAGTGGTAAATCTTTCCCTCTGATATTAGGAACAAGATATGGATGTCCACCATTAATACTCTATTCAAACTGTAGTAGAGAGCCTTATCAATGAAATAAATAAAAAAAAAAAGAAAAAGAAGGCAACATCTGAGTCTTAGAAGAAAAAATATATTTATTTGTACATAAGATGATTGTGTATAGAGAGAATGCAAAGGAAAAATTTTTTAGAGTAAATAAGTGAGTTTAACCATTTGGTTTGATTATCAATATTTAAAAAATCAATTCAGATTTCTATTTATCAGCTACAGAGTTCAAAAAATGACACTTTCAAGTTACTATTTATAATAAATAACAACATCAAACACTTAGAAATAAATCTAGTTAACACTTTAAAACATTATCTTGAGAAACTAAATAAATCCTAAATAAATGGAAGGAAATATCATATTTATGAATTGAAAGGGCCACTTTTTATATGCCCCCAATTTTCTCCAAACTGTTCTATAGAGTCAATAAAATTCCAAATTCCATCAGATTTTTTATGGTGTGAAAACTGACAAAGTGATTGTAAAATGGTTATGGATATGGAAATGTTAAACAGCCAAGACAACTTCGAAGAACAAGATTGGAGAATTTACTTTTCTTAATATCAGGACTTATTATAAGCCTAAATTAATTCAGACAGGTGTGTTTGTGCAAGGACAGACAAATAGATCAATGAAATAGGAAAGCAGAGAAACAGATCTATAATATACAATCATCTCACTTACAAGAAAGATGCCTCAAGTGCAGAGGGAAAGTGCAGTTGTTTTAACAAATGGTCCCAAATTCAAGGGACATCCATTAAAGGGAAAAAATAAAACCTAACCTCCCTCATATTATATACAAAAATCCATTCTAGGTGGTTGGTAAACATAAAGACGAAAGGTAAAACAAGGTAACATAGGAGAATATTTTCATGTCATTAGGACAGGGAAACATTGCTTAAACATGGCAGGAAAAAGTCCCTAACCATAAGAAAGAGATTGATAAACTGGACTACAATCACATTGGGAGTTTTTGTGCATCAAACACACCATTAAAAGAATGAAAACACAAGCCATACAGTAGAGATGAGAGTTTTCTTAAAACTCTAACGGATTACCACAAACCTAGTGAATTAAAGCAACAGAAAGATATTCTTTCACAGTTCTGGATGATTAGAGTCTGAAATCAGTATCATGGGGCCAAAATCAAAGTGTTAGCAGGCCTTAAGGGAGAATCTGTTCCTTGCCTCTTCCAGCTTCCAATGGCTACATCAGTAGAGGCTCTAAGTCCTTGTTGCCTTATCTTTTGTGCCTGGGCCAAGTCTCCCTCTGCCTTCCTCTTAAAATGTGCATGTGACTGCATTTACAGCCCACCAAGATAAACCAGGATAATCTCTCCATCTCAAAATTCTTAATTTTATCACATCCAAAAAATCTTTATCATATTAGGTGACATTTATAGATTCCAGGGATTAAGACCAGATGTAGTTAGGGGGCCATTACTCAGCCTACCGCGCAATGTAACCAACAAATGACTCAAACCTACATTATATAAAGACGCTGAGAAATCAACAAGAGAAAGGCAATTCAAAAAAATCAAACACACAACTTCATAAAAGAAGATATCCAAATGGCCAATAAACATATGAAAAAAATGGCCAACTCCATTAGGAATCATAAATGCAAACTCAAAATACAATGGCTAACAAGGAGACTGACAGATCTCAAATTCTGCTCAGACTACAGAACTGCAAGTCTCACACACTCCAGATGGAAGTATGAACCGTTAGAACTACTGTGGAGAACTGTTGGTATCTTTTACTAAATGAGAAGCGAATAGCAATACACACATAAGGTCACAAAAAGACAAGTCAAAGATTGTTCACAACAGCATGATTCATAACCCAAGGCTGGAAATCTACTCAAATGTCTTTCAGTAGTATCACGAATAAATAAATCATGGTGCATTTTATACAATGGTATTCTATTTGTAATCGTTCCTTTAGTGCTCCACCCATATCTCCTTGTAACCCTTTGCCATCTTTGTAGGTGTGCTTTCATTTTCAACAGCCAACACCTGCATCTCTAGATCAGAAGTCAGGTTTTGATTGCAGGAACCTAATTTACCGTGCATGCAGAGAGCCTGAAGTGCCTGAAAATTTATGTACCTTATAGGCAACCCTTAACCAATGAGTGAAAGAGTCATTAGGTTTCCCAGCTCCTTTACCCCTGATCCAGACACCTCGGACTTGAAGTTACACCCTGCATAGAGCTCCCTTGTGAGAATGGACAAGCACCCCTCCTGAGAACTTTGCTTTATATCACACCTATCTTGCTTGCCCTCCAACCTTCCCGATCCCACTTCCACAGTGCCCTACCATTTTTTCCCCTGAGATTTTATTAGGAATGATAAAATCATGTTAACAGAAACTGTTGCCTCAGGTTTTGCTTCCGGAAACACCATTTAAGACATTTTCTTTTTTTTTTAAGATTTTATTAATTTGAGAGACAGAGATGGCAACAGAGATAGCGAGAGAGACCATGAGCAGGGAGGAGAGGGAGAAGCAGGCTCCCTGCTGAGCAGGGAGCCAGACTCGGGGCTCCATCCCAGGACCATGACCTGAGCCAAAGGCAGACGCTTAACCGACTAAGCCACCCCGGCACCCCGTAAGACATTTTCAAACATGAAAATGAACACACTACTGAAACACAATGGCCCAAATGATAATATTGAGCAAAATAAGCCAAACAGAGAAGAATACATACAGAATGTTTTATTTATATAAAGTTCAATACCAGGAAAGATTAACCTATATAGTTAGAAGTCAGGATATTGGTTTGCTTTGCAGAGGAGGATTACAAAGAAAAATAATGCATCAGTGATGAAAGGGTAAACGTGTTTCTGGGATGCTGATGGTGTTTTTTATTTCTTGGTTTTGGTAGTATTTATGTGGGTATGTTCACTCTGTGATACCCTGAGCCATAGTCTTGGGATTTGTGCATTTTTCTATATTTAATAGAATATTTAAATAAAGATTTAAAAAATTAGCAGCCACATATTTAACTGGAATAAAAGCTATAGCATGGTCAAAGCTATAAAACTATCCATGAATCCTCCATTTTCTTATTTATAGTACAGAAAATACAAATTTAAAATTTAAGAATATGTATATAATTATTTAATATATGACCAAGTAATTGGACCATACCTCAATCATAACTAATTATTCAAATCAAAATAATAAGGTAGATGCACATATAAACTCTGAGATAAAAGACCAACTTTAGGAGGTGGTGTAATTTAGACACACTTACTTTGCTAGCCAGCCATTTTACCTAAAATTAACCCTAATGATACTCTTAGGAAGTTCTTAATGTCAACTTCAGTTGTGCTAAGAATTATTACCTTGGTAGTGTAACAGAATTGAGAGAGAGATAATACATTTAGATACAGGAGAAAGTATAGATGTTGAAAAGCCAGGTACTAGAGATAATGGGCTTCCAAAAATGTTTAGTAGAGTTGCCTGGTTCCTCTAGACCAGAAGTAATAAAGGGGAAGCAAAGACAATTTGCAGCTACTTAATAATTTTGGTTAATGAAACTACAACTTCATCACCTCTATCATTAACATTCTTTCATAATCTTCAACTTTATCATCATCAGTATAAACTAGTAAATACTTCATATCCTTAAGTAAAGGCTCTAGATTAAATCACAGTGTGTATTTAAAAAAACCTATTAAATTTTATCTTTTGAGATTTACTTATTTAAGATATCAAAAATGGCTCCCCCTGCCCAATGACAGATGCATTTCTTGAAGCTGTTCTTGGTATCCAATTGTACAGAGACATTGTCTGTAATACAACAGACTGGGTCGCTCATAAACAACATGAATTTATTTCTCACAGTTCTGGATCTGAAGCCCAAGATCAAGGCACTGGCAGATTCAGCTTCTTGGTTCACATACGCTACCGTCTCACTGTGTTTTCCTGGGTGGCAAGAAGGGAGAAGGGAACACTTGGGGCTCTCTTTTACAAAGGCACTCATCGCATTCATGAGGTCTCTGCCCTTAGGATCTGATCACCTCCCAATGGCCCGACCTCCAAATACCATCAAATTGGGGATTAGGTTCTAACATGAATTTGGGGGGTACACAGATATTCAGTCTACAGCAGACATGTTACATTAATATGTAGAAAAAGCAAGAGTAATTGTATTACAAACAGAATGCTTTATCTTTTCAGTATAGAAAGAATTGCAGACAATAGAAATGGAGGCTGAACTTAAACTGGTCTGATTACAAAAATATACCAGCATTCCTTCTTTAAAAGAAGATTTAACATTCAACAAATATGGGACAACTTAAATTAGAATGCTTGCATACCTTTATAGTTTTTCACTTCTGGGTTTATAACATGTTAATTTTTTAAAAACTTAAGCATATAAATAATGGACTTTTGTTTTCATTTTAAATTAAACCTATCTCATTCTTCTGCATTTCAAGTTCTTATTCCAGAGGGGTAGCAAAGAAATAAAGCTACAGGGAAATGTATTAGGGCACATACATTTGGAAATAATTTTGGGAAATAACCCATGTATATGCTTATAACTAAAATGATCTTTAGTACAGAATATTTCTTTGAATTGAATGTTAATACAAAAGGCTTGACATGTTTCAATATTTCTCCTGCATAAATAGTAGTTAAGGATAAAAATTAATCCTACTTATACATATGACATTATATATTCAATATATCAAAAATTGATTGAAAATGCCCAGAGCCCTGGGGGCACCTGGGTGGCTCAGTCGGTTAAGTGTCTGCCTTAGGCTCAGGTCATGATCCCAGGGTCCTAGGATCAAGTCCCGCATCAGGCTCCCTGCTCAGCATCAGGGAGTCCGCTTCTCTCTCTCTATTTCCCTCTGCCCCCCCTAGTGCTCGTTCTCTCTCTCTCTCTCAAATAAATAAATAAAATCTTGAAAGAAGAAAGAAAGAAAGAAAGAAAGAAAGAAAGAAAGAAAGAAAGAAAGAAAGAAATTGCCCAGAGCCCTAAAATTCAAGACTGTCATCCTATGATGACATGTATATGAATTTAAGAATATATACCCCCTCAGGACACCTGGGTGGTGTAGTTGGTTAAGCGTCTGACTCTTGGTTTCAGCTCAGGTCTGAAATCAGGGTCATGAGATCGAGCCCCACACTGGTCTGTGCTCAGCGTGGAATCCGCTTGAGTTTCTCTCTCCCTCTCCTTCTGCCCCTACCCCCTGCTCTCTCTCTTTCTCTCTAAAATAAAGAAATAAATCTTTAAAAAAAAAAAAAAAAAAAAAAGAATGTATACTCCATTTACCAGAACCTATCCCAAATTTCTTTGGCTAGAATTAATTTTTCCACTCTTTGTATTCTAATTTGCCCAAAAACTCACTATAGAAATTCGAATGTGTCCCTTCCACCAAATTCATATGCTGAACTCCTAACTCCAGTACCTCAAAATGCAACTGTATTTAGATATGGGGACCTTAAAGAGGTGATTAAGTTAGAATGAGGTCATGTGGGTGAGCCCTAAGTCGATATGACTGGTGTCCTTATAAGAAGAGGCAATTAGGACACAAGTACACAGAAGGAAGACCATGGGAGGACACAAGAGGAGGAAAACCATCCACAAGCCAAGCTCGAGAGAAGTCTTAGAAGAAATCAACCCCGCTGACACCTTGATCTTGGACTCCTAACCTCAAGAGTTGTGAAAAAAGACATTTCTGTTGTTTGAAGCCACCCAGTCTTCGGCATTTTGTTCGGCAGCCCTACCAAACTAACAGACTACATCATACACCATCTCTAGGTAGAGACCATAGGACATGCAGATATTTTAGACACTGGAGAGCAGGGATCTCATCCTCTTCCTTTTGTTCTACTTCTTGCTCTTCCTGTCTTTTCTTTTTATTTTTTGTCCTTCCTTCTCTGCCTCTTCTTCTACTCCTTTCTCATGGTGTCTCCCATGGTCCCTGTTTATTTGTCAATAAAGTTTTCAATGAATAAAAATTTGCGAACTAGCTACTGATATTTAGAGAAGGCATAATAGAGAAAATAGTGGAGATACTAGAGGGAAAATGAAAGTAATAATATTAACCTGAAAGTTCCAATGAATAAATTTTAAAAAATAAGAAAATTAGAAAGGCAATTATCTCTCTTTTGAACAAAGCTCCTCACTTACTTCAACTTTCTCTACTCTGAAGACATGCTACTTGATAGACTTCTTGTTTGGAAATTTATCATGCTGCCTGGAATCCTGGCTTTCTTTTTCCTCCCTCCTACTTTCTCAGGCCTCTATGATAAGTTGACAAGTAAAAGGTATACCAAACTCCTGAAACTCTGAACATGGTATTAACTTGCAACATTCTTTATGATTTTGTCTTTCTTAAAGAATAGTTTAAGCAGAGCCTAGCATAATCCAAAGCACATTTTGTTTCTGATGTCTTCACTACATGATCAAACCATGATCTTGCCAAAGTAACTCACACATGGGCTGCAGCTTTCAACATGACTTAAATCAAACACGAAGTCTGTCCTATAAATAACACTAATGGTTCCAAGCCCATGAGATAATGAAAGAAAGAATATAATTAATGACCACTGTGTTTTCTTATCTGATAGACAGGTGCACTTTCACTGGTGTTGAAAAATTATGGCTCAGTTCCAAGATCATAAAGCCACAGGTGGATTCCTCTTATACAGATTTTATGATTCTCATTCACAGATTTCATTGTTACCATGTATGTAATGAGCTTGAAAATGGCATTATTCCACACTTAAACCCAACAATTATACTTTCTTATATACCAGAATGTTACAAAGTCTAGAAATGACTTGAGTTATTAGGATTAGAATCCTCTTACCACTTTGCTTATGCAAAGCATTTAGCAATTTATGATCTAGATATGTCGAACATGTTATAAATATTTTAAAGTGCTATCCTTTTTTAAAAAAATATTACTATTTTCAAATATAATTCCACAAGGGTGGTAGACTGTTTATCATAATACCATTTTATACAATTTGAATGATTTATCAAGTATTTTCATAACCTATTTATGCAATATTAGAAGTATTAAATTTGAAAAAATAATTCTTGCCACATGTCAGATTGAAAATATATTTTATAGTACAAGCAAGAATTTCAAATGAAAGATTTGTCTTCCTAAATTTTACTTTAGTAATGGCAAAGATTTATTCATTGCTTACCAAGTGCTAGGTACTATGAGTGCTTTCTTTTTTAGTCTCACAACAGCCTTATAAAATATTTTTTTTAATTTCTATTTTATACGCAAGGAAACCAAAACAAGAAGCCTGAATAGCTTTTACATGGTGCAATGAAGAGTCAAAACCGGATGGTAGATTTCAGAGCTTTGTACCTAATACTCATCACTGCCTCACAGTCATTGAACAGCATGTAGCATTACTACTCATGATTCCCTAACTACTCAATAAATACCTTAAAATAAATGGATGAATGTTCTCTACCTATTTAATGGCACATAAATAGATTCAAACATATATGCCTGTATAAATGTTGCCTATTAGTGAAGGTGAAATGGTTAAAGAGAAAAAAATCCTATCATTCTATAGAGATAGAGAAAGTTAAAATAGTTAAATAGGAGGTACTATGGTATTCATGGTGCTGCATTGTGTATGTGGAAAGAAGTTTACTTGTAATACTGGACCCCAAATTTTTGCCCAAAGGAAAGAAATAAACTTGCCCATTGTTGCTGTACGGCAAAGAATGCATAGGCTAAACACATGGGCAAATGATCAGAACATATAATCTTTCCAAGAGGGCAAAGCCAGTCCCTGAGCCTACAAGCAAATAGTGTCAGAAATTTTGCAGAGCATATTGATGAGATCTCTTTAGTGACATAATAAAGAAAAACACTGTACTTAAAATGAGTTTTTATTTTTTAAAAAATTTTAAAGATTTTACTCATTTATTTATTTGAAAGAGGGAGAGAGAGAGCATGAGAGAGAGCGTGAGCAGGATGAGGGGCAGAGGGAGAGGGAGAGGGAGAAGCAGACTCCCCGCTGAGCGGTAAAGACTTATTGGTGTCATCTATTCATGATGTGAGAGTAGATTGAAACAGAGAAATATTCAATAACTAAAAAGGTAAGATTAGATAACTTAGCAAATAGGGGATGACAAAGAAAAGTTGGGTGTAAAGGATGATTCCCTCGAACCTGGACTTGAGGATGTATGGTGATATGAATTACCTAGCTAGAGAACATTGGAGAGTGGTAGAAAGTTTATGAGTTCATTTTTGGACATGTTTGATTTCAAGTGCCTGTAAGGCACCCAGGTGGAGATATTATTTGGTTGGGTCTATAAATCAGGAATTCAGAAAAGATGTTTGATCTGAAGATACAAATGTGTAAGTCATCTGCATATGTCCATGAATATGGATAAGAATACCTGAGAAGGAATAGTGAGAAGAAAATCTAGGAGAGAGAACTTCATGAATTTAATCATTTCAAGTTAGATATCACAGAATTTAGCAAAAAAAAAAAAAAAAAAAAACAGAAGTAAGAAAATCAGGTAAGATCTAGCTATGTCATGGAAGACAAGGGAAACAATAATTTAGTAACTAGGATGTAGTCAGCTATGCAGAATGCTACCAAGACATTATAGAAGATGAGGATATAAATAATGCAAAAAAGAAGCCATAGTCGGGATTATTCTTATCATTGTCCATGGCTGCCCACAAGATCTTCAGGAAAGATAAAGTCAAAACTTATTTCAGAACTCTACTGTATAACTATTATATATATATATATTATATATATATATCTCCAATAAGGGAAAAGATTAACAAATTGGATACATTCGTTTTGGGGAATTCTATTCATTGAGACATCATTAAAGAAATGTCAATGCAAACCATAGGGTGAGAAATGATATTTACAATCCGTATGACCCACAGAAGGCTCAAATACAAAGTATGTAAAGACCACTTAAAAATTAACAAGCAAAGGAAAATCAAATAAAAAAAATAACAACAACAACAAAAAAAAAACCTGGCAATCACCTCCACAACCTCACAAAACAGATATCCAAATGTCCAGATGTCCAGTAAACATATGAAAAAGTTGTCAACCCAATTATAATTCAGAAAAATGCACATTAATACCATAATGTGGTACCTCTATGAACCCACCAGAATGGCTAAAAAAGAGATCAACAATTACAAGTTTTGGTGAGGTTACAAAAGCAACTAGAAGTCTCACACACTTCCAGTGGGCATATAAAACATTAAAAATACTATGGAGAACTGTTAATATTTTCTACTGAATGTGAAGCTAGCATGGCCCATGGCCCAGCAATTCTACTGCTGGTTATATTTCCTATAGTAATGTATGCACAAATCCACCATAAAAGAGTGTTCATAGCAGCATTATTCATAATGGCCCAAACTGGTAACAACTCAAATGCCTGGTGTTTCTCCAGCTCTTCCTAATCCTAATATTTCTCTTCGTTTTCTCCTAGTTTTCTCCCAGTCTTAAATCATGTTTCAAAAGAATGATGTCATCTCTCATATACATCACATCAAATCACTGATATTAAGGGATCCATCCCCTCCTATCCAAATCAGAAATAATTTTAAGTAGGTAAAATATGTGTCAGAGTAGAATAGGCATGTGTTAAGCAACACACACATAGAAACAAAATCATCACCACTTGGTCCATAAATTGCTCTTTGCTATCCCAAGACAAGATACAGGGCTGACACCTGTGGAAATCTGGGAAGTGTTAAAGAATGAATAAAGGAGATATGGAAGAAGGAAAAAGAGAAGGAAGATGATAGGCATCAATCTTTGCTTGGAAGTTTTATTTTTTAGGGAATCCATATGAGTGCCACTTATATGCCAGCAGCTTTACTCCATGTGATATGTTCTTATTATTCTGTCCCTGGGATAAATGTGTGGGTACCAGTGACTGGGTACTAACAGACAGTGCCCTTAAACCACTGATAATCCCAATAGGCAGATTAGAAAGGCTTCAGCTAACAACTGCATAGCAATAAAGGCATACCACTGTGTGACTGAGTGCCAACAATTTGCACTCTTCTTCCTCCTCCCTTTTTAAGTGACTGTTCCTTGTCAAAGTAATTTGATTAGTAGTAAAATCATAGATTCTGACTGTTTAGAACTATTGCCTTGGCAATGTATGTATGAAGGCTGCTCTAGGGAAACAAAGCTGGATGCTTGGGATACTGTCCATAGATATGTGGATGTCATGGCATCTGGAGTGGAAACCGAAAATGGACTCCTCTGTAAGCCAGTAGGGCTCTAAACATAAGGCTGCAATTTGGTTCATTGATTAATTTCGTTGAGGTTTTCTAGTTTCACTATGCCTCTCCTAAAAAAATTAAAATAAAATAAAGGAGGCTTAGATCCAAGAATAATTGTCTTTTTTTGTGCATGTAGCCATTCTGTCCTTTTTCCTCCCACTTTTGCAAAATGTGTTTGGGAATACTGGCTATATTGAGAGCCTCAAAGTTTATTAACTTTGATGCTGTTTTGTTCTTATGAAGCAGTAAACAATGAGAACACCAAATGAGTCTATAGTTCCTATGATTATAATTACAATTACTATCTAGAAATATGTTCAAGTTTAAGGCTCAGTTGAAATTTGCTAACTTGGGAAGAGCACATTCTTTTAACTGAGACATCAAGGATACTTGCTTTTTGTGCCATTTTACAACTTTCTAAGTATTTTCATTTGGAGCTTATACTAGATTCATTTAATCTACACAACAATATTGCTTATAGGTGAAACAGTTCCAGCTTATAGATGGTCCCAACATGAAAACGTTTGTTCAAAATAATACAGATTTTAAGCAGTGAACCGAGCTAGACCTCAGGATTCTGGTCAAAAGAACTTTTTCTCAATTTCTAATTTTTATTTTATATGAATAGTAATATTTTTAATGTGCCAAACTGCATTCTTTAGACCTTAGTTATATAAGCATATAATAGGATATATCATTAGGATACAATAAATACCACCTTTGTATCACTTGATTATTTAGTTCATTAACTGCATATCTTCTTTGTTATTTTTGGTTTCTCTTATTCTATTTGTGGGATCTCTTCCACTAAAAACTGGCAACCTAAATCGCTAGAGCTGAAAAAGAATTATTATGTGCATTATATAATTTCATTAATTATTGATTTCTGCAAGTGTTTTAATCAATTTACTTCTGAGTCCATCTTAGGCATTGGGGTCTACAACTGATGTGATCATTGTTATGCCCTTACACTTAAAATTTGAGTAAGTTTAGTAAAAATAAAATCACTATCAAACAAGTGTTACATTTATTGAAAATTAAAGAGATGTGGGGGGGCGTTCATTTGTAAATTTCTTAGTTATATACTCTGTGTATATTAAATTTTAACATTCTTTCCATACCTGGTATCTTCTGGAACATTACTTAATAAAATCTTAAAGAACATTTGGCCATAATATAACTTCCATATATTGTTTGTAGCAAATAAATTTTTACTTTTATTGGATGTGTTAGTTAGCTCTTTTCCTCTTTTTCTCCCACAATAAATATTTATCCCCATTTGAATTTGCAGATCACTACCCATTTTCTTCATATCCACAGCCTTAGAAAACAAGGCTGGGCTTAAAGCAAAATGAAATAAGTCCTCTTGATATTTAGATATACTTTATGAGTACATGGAAACTGCTTCAATGGAAATATCTAGTAAATAAAACTAATCCAGTTCTTTTTTGAGATTATTATGATTCTATTACAATCACGGAGAACAGGTTAGCCAAACTATGAGACACAGACAATTGAATATTTAGTTCGCCCAGGCAAAAGCTATAAATCCTCTTTATGTTACAGGAGGATCAAATTCTACCTGCAAAGATTTCCAGTCTCTCTGACATGTGTCAGTGGTGTCCTCTCCTTTTTTCCTGTATCTTTCTTTGCATCTCCAGCCCAGTAGACTTAAACCATCCACCTGCTTCAGATAAACTTAAAATTGTCTTATAAATAGAGATTTCTTCCAAAGCCAAATTAAATAGAAAACAGAAAGAAGAAGCAGAGAACATTAAATTTCCTTTAGGCTCCCTGCCTAATTCTTCTTGGGCTCAGAGCCCAATTTCCATTGAGCGCATTCTGGTTTCTTTAAAGCCTCGGACACAAAGACCAGTCCTTATTATAATGATCACTCAATCTTATCTAGCTTGTCATATTTCAAAGACCATTTCTTAGTTTCTAGTTTGTTTTTTCTAATGGCCTTATTTGTGCACACAGGCTTTGAATGGGCTTGATTAGGTTACTTTTCACAGGCTAACTGAAAAATGCATTACAAATAAGACTACATATTATCCCTTGCTATTTTCACTATCCACTTGAATAGAAGTCTGTACAAACAGCTGTCTGTTCCAATACTAGATTATTTTCACTACAGAATTAACTATTGTTTGACTATGAATGTCATTTTAATCATTAGTTACTCAAGGGTGATCAGCTGATCCATCTCTGCTCCTGAAGGAAGTCATGTCAACCTGATTAATATCAACCTCTGAATTTGATGAACAACAAAACTTTAGCACTCTAAAAACTGAAGAGTTTTTTTTTTTTTTTTTCACCCAGAGAAAGAGCTATGGTGTCATTCTGGTGAAACCATATGCAAAAATGTTACTTCCTTTAGGATAATAAATATTTTCAAATTAAATATTTTCACAAATTAGGTAGGCTTACTTCTCAAATCACTCATTTTAAATAGATTTTTATAAAAGCCTATTCTGTGCTCAGCTCTTTATATGGAGTATTGATAATATTTTTAAAGCTACTACTTATTAATAGCTTACTATGTCAAGAAACTACTATATCAGGGCGCCTGGGTGGCTCAGTCCGTTAAGCGGCTGCTTTCGGCTCAGGTCATGATCCTGGGGTCTTGGGATAGAGCCCCGCATCCGGCTCCCTGCTCAGCGGAGAGCCTCTTTCTCCCTCTCCATCTGCCTGTCACTCTGCCTACTTGTGCTCTCTCTCTGTCAAATAAATAAATAAAATCTTTAAAAAAAAAAAAAAAAACTACTATATCAGAAACTAAGCATGCTTCATTCTTTCAATTCTTACAACAGCCTCTAAAGTGGAAGGTGGCCCTTACCTATGAATAAACTGACTCTAGGAGATGAATTTATTTTGTACATGGCCCATGTACAAATATCTAACAAATGACTCAACCAGACTCAAGTACAGGTTCTTTTTACCTTCACTAAGATTCCCAATTCTTTACTTGCAGAAAAGCTCCAGGTCCTAAATTGTACCTCAGTGTGTTTACCTCATGACATGTAGTACCCTGGGTGGGATCCTGGAAGAGAAAAAGGACCTCAGGTAATACCTAAGAACATTTGAATAAAGTAGGGACTTTAGTTAATAACAATGAATCAATATTGATTCATTAATTCTGATAAATGTATCACACTAATGTAAGACACTAATGATAGCGTAAACTGGGTGTGTGATATATGGGAACCCTCTCTCTGCGCTATCTTCAAAATTTTCTGTAAATCTAAATCTATTCTAAAATAAAAAGTTTATTAAATAACTAAAACCAATGCTATTCTGTAACTCACTTTTACTAAATGAGACCTATAGACACAATTCTCAAATGGAATGCAATATTTTGGTGAAAACTTACCAGAAACATATAAGGGCAATTTTATTTGATGCATCATATCCATGTGCAATACCCCAACCTGAAACTTAAATTAATTTAAGATTTGGTTCATATTTTTGGGGGTCTGGTAGTCATTTTAGTAATATTATTTTTATACAACCTATGCCATTAGTTTTATATTTATCATCAACATATGACCTTTCACCAACTCCCTAACTAGTCTCAGTCTGTTTCCTTATGTGTAAGGTTGGAATAATAATAGATAACTCACAAGATTGAGGTTAGGATGAAATGAGATAATGATATCAAGTCTAGTGGAAGATCTTCATATATGTAAGCTCTTAAAAATATATTGCCTATTCAAACATCATTTTTGATTAGAGAACATCGACTTCTGCTTCCCTGACTATAACCATATGAAAACTTCCAGAGGGAATGAAGAACAAATTAAGAAATATCTCTTGAATATTTCTCTGTGAGATGGGCTGAGGCTCACCTAGATGGATCACAAACATGGGTACTGAGGTGTTACAACACGGATATGTGCAGCCACCATTTCTGAAGATTTGTGGTCTCACTACTTCAAGGTCATGTTGTTCCCTGGGACTTAATGCCTGCCTACACCATGGAGTTGGTTTCGACACTTAGTATTTTTATGATCTTTGTTTTATTTTTAAAGATCTATTTATTTATTTGAGGTGGGGCAGGGCAGAGGGAGAGAGAGTCCTAAGCGGACTCCACGCTGAGCATGGAGCCCAACACAGGGCTTGACCTCACAATCCTGAGATCATGACCTGAGCTGAAACCAAGAGTGGGGTGCTTAACTGACTGCACCACCCAGGTGTCCCTATGACCTTTATTTTAAAGTCAGTTTTTATCTGTATTTTTCAATTTTTTTAGCCAGATGAGCTATTTGGTTTTGTCTTGGTTGAAATAAACAATGCACTGGAAACTCCTCTTTCATGGTGTGAGCCTTAGTTCAGACTGCTTTTATTCATCTATCACAAATGTTTTGTTATCCCTCAGGAATATACACTGCCACACATGAGGTGATCAACCCAACTCCCCAACCAGTGGAGTAGCATTTTACATATTTTTTTTAAAAAATGATCTGCATCTGAGATGGTTTGGGTTCTTTTCAATCATGAAACTCACTTTCACAAGATGGGGAGAAATTTGTGGCTTATCATTATTTAAAAAGGTGGTCAAATTCTTAACAAACCAATGTACTTCTGTCAACTATATAAATGACTCCTAAGGAATAATTTATATGCAAGGTAGATCTTGTGTGTTAATAAAAATTAACAAAATGAACAGCCTTTAGAAAGAAAAAACAAGAATACCATAAAAGGTAAGGGAGCGGAGGTGTTTGTATGTAGGAAAAGCAGGTCTATTTGCCAAAAACAGTGCCCTAACATGCAAAATGTTAGGGCTGACCTGCATTAGTAAAGTATGTACATCAAGTTTTTCAAAAATGGAGATGAATGTCTATCCATCTATTGTTGACTATTTTTTGCCCAGTTCTTGTGAACCACAGTAAATACCTCTGAGCTGGGCCACAAACCGAGATAGAGAATAATAGCAGGGATTCCAACCAGGACCCAAATGAGGCACACTGTCCTTGGATTCTTCCTAGGATAGCAAGACAATGGAAAGATAGCAAGAGTACTTCTGTTAAGGTCATTGTATTGCTGTCTTTAAAATGAGATGTCTCTACTACGAAGAAACTGCCATCTTATTTTCCTACCCCTTTCTCCTATTATCTTCTTTTACAGAAAATCATGAACATTCAGTACTAACATGAATTATATAAGTAATGTTATATATATCTTGGAGAGATAAATTAAATAATCTAATCTACATTTTGTAGCAAAGTACAAAGATACTATCTTTATGGAAAACTCACATCTGTAAAGAGTTGCAAACAGATTGAACTAAATTTCCCAAGGAACAGCCTGGGTCCATATTTACAATCTGGCAATAATCATATTTACTGTAAATGATGAAAAAGACCATTTGTGTTGTACATGTAGGCATGAAAGACCTTTAGATACATTCGCTTTTATGGCTTCTGACATGTGGTAAATGAAGTCATATTTTATAGATTTCAATTCTACTCATTCTCAAATACCACTGAACAGCTGAATAGTCTCTTTTTAAGATCCCTACTAGTTTGTGAAAACCAAGTCATTATATCTTGTGGACGCAAAATTCAATTTAACATTATTTTGCATTTAAAATTATTTATCCACATGTGTTAATGGCCATCATCAAATGCTATTCCTATTTTATCAGAGGTCAAAAACTAATCACAGGATCAGATAAACTTCTGTGTGTGTATGTGTGTGTGTGTGTGTGTGGAAAATAGTATATATAAACATGAATTTATCTAAAAAATTAAATTGGGTTATGATGTTTAAAATTTTCCTTCCTCTTATTTTTTGTCATTTTGTTATTTCAATAATTCATCAGTTGTGTATAACGTCCAGTGCTCATCACATGTGCCCTCCTTAATGCCCATCACCCAGTTACCCTATCCCCCCACTCACCTCCCCTCCAGCAACCCTCAGTTTGTTTCCTAGAGGTTTTTTTTTTTTTGGTCATTTCTAATAAGGTATAGGTCTATTAAGTAATATCTCTACAAATATTTTTTGCTGAATTTTTTCATGCTGGCTTGAGATTGCTTCTTTAGCATCTACATGCCATGTTACAGGATTAGTAGAGGGTATTCAAAGAATAATATACCAAAAGTGAGCATTACTAGTGTGGAGTGAAGCCCAGTTTATGACCACATATGACAATATATTAATTAACTCTTTAAAGTCAAGTGTATTGATGAATTTACATGCGTATTTAATAGTTATTTTTATGAGATTTGGGGCAAGGATTTAGATCTCCTCTACAAGGAAGAAATGAAATTGCTTTATCTATCTAGATATATGCTTTCAAAAACTAATACTTATTATTTTCTTGGGTTTTTAAACAAAACTCACTAAATGGAAGTGAAACAGTTTGTTTTAGTATTATGGGCAACATATCCTCTCAAATCCAACTCTTACCTGCTGGGGCATAGAACAAAATTCTATCTCATTTGAAAACATTACCAGCCACCTGAACTTGAAAAAGAAACCCAGTGACTTAAAACCAACTTCTTCCTAGAAATAAAAAATAACACGCTATTGTTTTCTGTTAACTGATTACTTACTAATCTACTCCAAAGAAACACAAATACTTTAATGATCATTAACAAAAGAATGTTTGAAACCTGGCCTGAACCTTTCTATAAATGACACAATTATTTAACTTAAATGCATTGTGTGTGTAAATGTACATATATATACTTATATAACTCCAATGACATAAAATAAATATTTAGGGGCGCCTGGGTGGCTCAGTCGTTAAGCGTCTGCCTTCGGCTCAGGTCATGATCCCAGGGTCCTGGGATCGAGCCCCGCATCGGGCTCCCTGCTCGGCAGGAAGCCTGCTTCTCCCTCTCCCACTCCCCCTGCTTGTGTTCTCTCTCTCGCTGTGTCTCTCTCTGTCAAATAAATAAATAAAATCTTTAAAAAAATAAATAAATAAATAAATAAATATTTAAATTTCACAAGCTATATAAGCAGGTTGAGTCAATCATAAAATTAGTTAGATAAGGCTGTCTACATGTCAAATTAAATTAAAACAAATATTTTTTGGCTCCTTGGCATCCACAGCTGGTCTCCTATATCTCACTCTTATCTAAAGCATTATCATCTTTAAAATTATCTCACTTTTAAAATTATCTCCTTAGAAAACATGTTCAGATCTTGATATCATCATTCTGATAGATTTCTCCCCTTACCAACTACTAAAATAGCCTAGTCTCTGATCCCTCAGTATTCTTCACAACACTTATCAAACACTGATATTATTTTTTCTTTTTTTTTTTTTTTACCCTTATCACATGCATGTTGACTTCTTAGGAACTAAATTAAGTTCCATTACAGAAAATTGTGGAATTTTTGACTCCTATTATATCTTGATAGTCAAATAAGAAAAAATTAAGAAATACAAATTCATACTAGTTACATATGTTTATAATTTAAATAATTTGTCATCTGCTTTTCTGTTTTTTCATTTTTTTTTTTTACTGTTGCTCAAGGTTTTAACATAAACTTTACAATAACCATTTTAGTGGTGCATATTATAGGTAAGTTCTAAATTTACTTAGCAATCCACTAACACTGGTTAAATCATTTCCAATTTTCCACAAATGTAAATAATGCTAAAATAAACATTTCCTGATGATACATGTCCCCATATTTTTATATTTATTCCTCAACATAGGTACTCATAGAGGACTAATGGATAAGTGTCTGCATGTTTTTATTCTTTTTATTATTGAAATATAGTTGATGCACAGTTACATTAGTTTCAGTGTACAACATAGTGACTTGACAACTCCGTATGTTGTGCTACGCTCATTAGCTATGACATTATTCTACCTACCTGACTGTTTATGTGTATGTGTGTCTGTTTATCATCAGGCTATGACAGATTTTTGTTTTTAAATAGGCTCCATGCCCAGCCTGGAGCCCATCGCGGGGCTTGAACTCATGACCCTGAGATCAAGACCTGAGCTGAGAACAAGAATCAGGGGGTTAATTCACCAAGCCACCCAGACACCCTGTGACAGGTTTTTTAATGGTCTATCTCCACAAATAGAATTTCACCTCCTTACAGTACCTCATTAGTTTTTGATGTAGTGTTCCGTGATTCATTATTTGTGTACTATATGGTGACAAACAAAACATTAAAAAAAGAGAGAGAGAGAGAGCTATCCTGTAGCAGTAGCCAAGGAAAGATTGTGTCTCCAAAACATCCCATCACATAGTGAATGTGTGGAGGGATTACTGAACTAATAATATAAGAACTGAGATTAGTGACCTGGTTGTGAGCTGAGCCCAACTTATTAGTATTGAATTGATGGCTCTGTTGTTGAGGGTTCCAACCTACAATCACTTTCACAATTGTCGTAATTTTTGGCAGGGCATGGGGATTGGAAGATGCTCAAGGTTTCTCTCAGTGCAATATACATGGCCATTTGCCATAGGAAGTAATGGCGTCAATGATGGAATAAAGTATACCCACAAAAAAAAAAAAAAAAAAAAAGATTTTCACCTCCCTGAGGGCAGGGAATTTGTTTTATCTCTTGCTACAACCTTTAAAAACTCAATAACTATTTCTTGAATGAATAAATAAATGTAATGCTCTTCATTAGAAAATACTTTGTCATAAAAACTCTATATACTTATTTTATTCCGTGTTTAATGCTCTATGTTAAGCTGTGAGAATATTAGCTGCTCATTAAAATTGGTGGGCGCTTGGGTAGCTCAGTTCATTGGGTGTCTAGCTCTTGATTTTGCCTCAGATCATGATCTCAGAGTCGTAGGATTGAGCCCAGCTTTGGGCTCCATGTTCAGCAGGGAGTTAGCTTAGGACTCTCTCTTCCTCTCCCTCTGTCCCTCCCCCTCCCCACGTTCTCACTCTCTCTCTCAAATAAATAAATAAATCTTAAAAAAAAAAAATTGGTATGTTCAAAGAATAACTTAGTAGTTCATTAAAAGTTTATCTGCATGCCTTTCAAGTTGTAATTACATCCAATACCCATTTGTAAATGTCCAGTTATAGCTCAGGCTGGTAGATTTTATATAGACTTCAAAATTATTATATGCAGAACTTATTATTGTCTCAAAATTATAGTCACATAAAGATGATAAGCAACTCAGTCACAATATTGATGTGGGCCCAATTAATACTGATTTAGTATTCTTGGGAGATTTGAAGGTAACCCATACCAAACACTTTAATAAGGCTTATTATTTATCAAGAGTTAGAAAATAATGCTAAAATTATTGTCATGGCCCTTGGCATATGATGATAAATTTATATTGAAGCTCTTCCTTCTTGCTTCCTTTCCTCAAAACATTTATTGAAAGCCTATCACATAACAGACTTTTTTCTAACAAAGGAATATGGAGGGGAATGAGCTTAAAGTCTAGAGGAATACAGAAAAGTAAACAGAAAATCAGAATGCAATGTGATAACCGCTCAGCGTGGAGACTCTGAAAAGGGTGTCAGAGAAGATTTTTCTCAAGGAGCTGCAGTCGTCCCAAGGCTTGACCAGGTCTGAAAGATCTACTTTGAAGCTCACTCAAGGGGACCTCTCTGCAGGTTGCTCGCTTGTCAGCTTGTTAATCTTGAAGGTGGAAGAGGAATTCATCGGAAAGAAGAAGAATGGCCATTAGGGACAATTACAGCTCTGCTTCTCAAAGCTGAACTGAAACAGTAGGAATTAAAGATTATATAATGTTTTAAAAGAATTTCTGCCCAGTTACTGTTTCTTTCCTTTATTGGCTAAGTAGAAGAAAACTCAGATGCATTTTCTAGCTAACTCTCATGTATGATTTCACTGTCTTCTGTATTTCCAGTCAATAATGAATTTCTTAATTATTAATAAGCTGAGGAATCAAGGTTAATTTGTAATAGAGGAATAGGTAGCAGGTCATTCTGTGCATCTGGAAACAGTGAGCAGAACTCAGAGTTCAAGATGTGTGATTCTTAAAGCAAACTTCCAGAGTACCTCTGGCTTTTATCCAAGTAAACAGCAAGATTTATGAAGGAAAATCATGAAACTGAATAATTTCTTTCAAATATTCCACCCTTTGTGGCACATTTCCAACTGGATTGGTCCTTTTCCTGCTTAGAGTGTCTATACTCAAAACACACAATACTGGTTTTTTGTTTTTATTTTTTTTAAATCCAGGGAAATCTTTGCACAGCATTTTAAAAGAGAAATCCCCTACAGTAAAGAGAGAAGCTTATGGAAGCTTTTAGTAATGAGGCAATTAGGATAGCAAACACATGACAAGTTAATAAATCAAAAATTGTAAATTATAAAAATAAATCAGCAAAGGGCTGCATTGAAGGCTGATAGAAATAAAAAAAAAAAAAGTCAGGGATTTTTTTTTTTAGAATTCTAGACCTAGGAAACAAACAGGCAATAATCGTGACATCATGAGAAAAGAATGAGTAGCTGATGAAAATAAACCTGGCCAAAGACTCCCCCAGTTTTAGGCCAATGAACTTAAGAATACAAGATCCCTCACTATTTGATCTTGGTGAAATCAAGGAATATTTTTTTTCTTTCCATGGGCAAATTGAGCTTGCCATGGCAGTGTTAACTGAGTGAGACAATGAGGGCAAACAGACGGGGCAGGCACTGGGGGAACCAGCCAGTGATAACGGGATTAAGTGAAAACAAAAACAGGTTAAGAAACAACCACACCTGCACCCATTAAAGGTTGGTAATGGCCACTGGGCCCTGAGAGAAACCAGAAGGCTCAACTCCTTGTAATCTGAAAGTGATTTTACAAGCCATTATTGTGCATTTCCTCATGCGAGCCTTCTTTTTTATTGTCAGTGGAGGTTTCAAGGAAAATTGCCACAAGGCATTTTCAAAACGCAAAAGATCTGGAGATTTTACTGTGTCTGTTTTTCTTTACCTACATATTCTAAGTTAACATGTATTTTAACAATGTGGAACCACCTTGTACCTATATGGGATTTGAATTAGCTTTCAGAAGTTAAAAATAAATAAACCAGGTACCTACTACTCTCACAAAAATCGTCCTTTATATTTTTTAAGAGGGAAAGGAGGTGTCATCTTTAAACACGTACACACAGAGAAAAGAGGCACATAGGATTAGGTTATATACTTGGGAGTCAACATCTCTCTCAAATCAGGACAATAGAATGTGAGTGGTAGGTACAAAGCATAGAAGTAATGCAGAGGAAGTGTTAGCACCTTCGGAAATCTCAGAGGGAAACTAGAAAACAAGTGGACATGAAGGGTAGGCTAGGAAGAAGAAAGGCAGGTGCAAAGCCTTGAAGAGAGGAAACAACATGGTGCATATGGGAATTTCTAAGTAGTTCAGTATTTTAGTTGCTACAATTAAACTAATGGTAGCCAATGAATTGCATGAAGGTGTGTGAAAAACAATGTATTTCTTATTGATTGCCCAAATTACCCCTAAAATCTAGAAGTTTAAAATGACAAACATTTATTATTTCATAGTTCATGTGAATCAAGAATCTGGGTCCAGCTTAGCTGGGTGCCTCTGACTCAGGATCTCTTATGAGGTTATAGTCAAGCTGTTGCCTGGGGCTGCAGTTATCTCAAGGCCTGACCAGGTCTAAAGGATCTATTTCGAGAAGCTCACTCAAGGGGACCTCTCTGCAGGTTGCTTGCCTGTCAGCTTGTTACCCCCCACCCCCCTCCCTCTCCCAGTGAGTGATCTAAGAGAGGGTGCCCAAGAAGGAAGCCACAGGCTTTTTATAACCTGATCTCAAGACTGGCATACCATTTTGTCTGCTGTAGTCTACCTATGAAAAGTGAGCCACAAAGCCCAGCCCACTCAAGGGGAGAAGATTGCCTATGCCCATGAATATGAAGAGGTGGGAGGGATCATTGGGAGCCATCTAAGAGGCTACCTACCACAAACACAGGTGAATTTAATTCCAGACATGGCTTAAGGTAGCACTGCTGAGATTGAGGAGTTAGCAACCAGAAGAGCGTTGAACTGGCATTGGCGTAAGCCGAAGCCTTCACAGAGAACCTCTTCTATTGTTCTAAGACACCAAACTGGTGGCCTCAATTCTGCATATGGCTAGGAAATCTCCGAAAGCTTTGTGGCAGTAACCAGAGCCACAGACATTTACTTAGGGTAAAGATGCACCTAGCTTCTATTTTTTATAATCTCAACCTCATCACTGAAGGGTGACAAGTCAACAATATCAACCAGCAATCTTTATCTATCTGAGAAACTCTGTCTTGGTTAATCAAACTCACTTTTCCTGTAAGGAATTGATCTTGTCTGGTTGTATGTGGGTTGGGGAGAGTTTTTAGGTATTGCATCGGTGCAAAAGGCAAATCAAGACATTGGACAGATAGGCAGAAACCAGGAAAGATAGGCTTTGTCTCCCACACTAAGGAGCTTTATCTCACACTAAGGAGATTTATGCTGTGGGCACCGTTTGACTCTGAAGGGGATTAAATTTTATAGAGAGCATGCTGATAGCTATGTGGAATGAGAGTGGGTTTAAGGGGTTTATGACAAGGATGATCATTTCTTCAAAAGTCCTCATATTTGGGACTAGCACAGGAACTAAGATAGGAGCAGAAAAGTCAAAAAGAATGGAATTGAGAGATTTTTAAAAAGCAAAATGCATGGCACTTGGCAATTGACTGAATGTAGAGCCTATGGAAGAAGAAAGGGTTTAGGTTAGTTCCCAGTGTCCTACTTCTGTTGAAGAGATCAACTGTGAATACGGAAAGAAAGAGAAATTTGAAAGAAATGATAATACGAAAGGATAAATAGAGAATATGGCTCTGAAAAGTTTCATAAATCTAAGCTCAAAATAAAATGAAGAAAAAACTAAAATAACATTTGTGCTACTGGAAAAAATTAGTATTATTATTTTTTAAAATAAAATCCATAGTAACATCTTCAGTCTACTGTTTTTTTGGTTTTTTTATGATATTTTTTAGTCTACTACGCCTTTGTCATTGGAATATGTGGAGAGTGCTAAACCAAAGTTCTGTGGACTTGAAATTAAAGAAAAAAGCTCTAAAATTAGAGAAAAGAAGAGTCTACAGGTTTGGAAACATAAGGGGACAGGAAAAGGATATTACTATTGTGCAATAAGTCATATCAGTTGGAAAATTACTTACGGGGCTTTGAATATGGAAATATTGGGGTAGTTTTCTTTCCAAAACCAACTGGAATTTTTACTGCTATTAATTTTTTAAATTGTGATAGTTCTGAAGGAAAATCCCTGACCTTCATTGTTTTAGACACAGAAGCTGGTTCTTGTTATTCATTAAATGCATAACTGATTTGAGCTTTTCTTAGATTGCAAATTAACTGTGGCAAACAGAAATTCTATTTATTAATTTATTAATATTGCTATCACTTCAAAATAGTACAAGGAATTTCCTAACATATTTTATCAAATAGTTCACATTTGTTTTCTAGACTGTTTTCTGAAATATATTTTGCTTGTCAGTGAAAGCCTAGGAGGTCAGGAATCAAGACCTAAGGTTTCTGTCCCAAATCTAACAACAGATGTTTTACCTAAATTAGGGCAATGTTTTAAAATAAGCTTCCTTAACTTGATAATAAAAATATTAGTAACAGTTTATGTTAATAATGACAAGGAGCACATGAGCACATAATATTTACTGAGTTCTTGCTAAGTAACTGACACTATGTTATGCTCTTCATGTATGTTACCTTTCTTTAAATTTCTTAACATTTTTATGGGGTACTATTACCAGCCCTATTTTAAAAAATGAGGAAACCAAGGGCCCTACTTCCACAAAACAGTAAGTGGTGGAATCAAGATTTGAACTCAGGCAATCTGGCTCAAGTGTCCATTTACTCCTAATTTCCTCTACGTATTTTTCCAGGCACTTTTTTGCTGTTGTCCTTAAAGCAAAAACACATGAGAGTGGCATGTAAGTTGATACTATTAGTGTTCTAGGTTTGTCTGAGTGGCTGTCGGTTGACCCACTCTTGCTTTCAGCTCAGATTGTGATCTCGGGGTCATGGGATCGAGTGGGGCTCCGCACTTAGTGTGGAGTCTGCTTGAGATTCTTTTTCTCCCTTGCCCTCTGCCCTTCCCCTCCATGTGCTCACTTGCTCACTCTCTCTCTCTAAAATAAATAAATCTTTAAAAAAATATAATTAGTGTTCTGCAATCTTTATTGGAGGAGTAAAGTGAAGTACACGCTGGTTGAATAATTTTCTGAAGATATTCTAGCTATTTTAAAATATTATAGTAGTAAAGCCGTAAATAAAATGTTCTAGAAGGAAAATAAGAACATGTAGTTACCTTCCTTAAATGACCTGGAATTCTGAGCTATGTCATATTTTACTAGTGATCAAATAAAAATATTTTTTTTCTAGAAAGGACACATAGATATTCTTTTACATGGAAAGTAAATATTTTTCTTAAAATACTGAAATGTTATCTTGGGACATACAGGACATTGCCCTAACTCATGACGATCTGTTTTCTTTTATTTATTTTTTTACTTTATTTTTGCTGGAAGGCTGGGGGTGAAGTGTGGAAAGAGGAAAACAAGACTTTTTTTCTGAACTAAATTACTGAACTGAAAGAAAAACAATACAATCATGAAAAGTATTGCTAGATGAGAAAAGACCAGCTGATAAACACATACCTGCATCCAACTGCTTATATAATACCCCATGGGTGCTGTGGTAACATTGTAAGAACATGGTTTATATCTCTGAAATATCAGATTTAATTTAAATCAATTTCAAGCCAACTACTTTATTCCACAACTGCTGAGTAACACAGCCAGTCCCCACAATGTTTAAGTTAGTGAAGAAATGGAAAATCAGGGAAAGAATATATGCTAGTTTTGATCTGCTACGGATGTGAAATGCCAAAAGCATTACAAAGAAAGATAGCTCATAATACATTTCAGCGCCAGTGAAGTGTGGGGGAAAAAAGTTAATCTCTTCTTGATACATTTTGTTTTCTTTTCCTTTTCATTCTCATTATTTCATGGTTACTTATTCAACTCTGAACACAGGTTGTACAAATATATTTGTTTTATTCTAATTTAAGAAGATTTAAAATAAGTATAGAATAAAATACGTATGAAATAAATATATTTGGAGGCTTTTAAAGAGACATTCTCTTCTCTCTTCTAACACAAGTTAAACTTACCAATTACTAATGATCCCATCATATTAATGGGGTATTTTTTAATGCAAAAGAAACCCCACCCAAATAATTGAAACCTACAGGCAGCTTCCATATATAAATTTTAATGTTATCATTCTAATTGTGTCATAGAGGAAGAGTCTAGCTTCCAGTTAAATAGGACAGATTGAACACATCCATTTACCTGTGCTCCCTCTAGAAAGCCTAATGAAGTAACAGTAAAGGAATACAAATTGTATATATTCATAATGGCAGTCAGAACTAGGAGGAAGTAGGTGAAGAAGAGAGAAATTGACAGAACTGTAGAAGATGTAAAGCAGATTGTCAAGCCCTAGTTAATACAGAAGAAGAGGTTCATGTGCAAGTGTTCTCTGCAGGTACTAGATGCTTGAAGGTGCCAGTGGATGTGGGCCCAAAATCAGAACTAACGTGAAAGCCTGTATGAGGACCAGTTAGAACTTCTTCCCATCCCCTCCCTGGCTTTGGCAGCCGGGAAAGTGTCCCTCCATCACTTACAAACCTGCAAAAAGTTTTTAGAAGTTGAAAAGCACAGGGTCTCTGTAACTCAGAAATCAGTCAAGCAGGAGGATCAGAAGCCATATTGAAAACAGGATCATGAAGTGAAGGTCAACAAACCTGAAGGCCTGAATAAGAAAACCCCAGTCCCTTTTTTTATTTAATTCTCAGGTTGGCACTGAGGTCCATACTTGCCACCTTTTTATCTCCATTATGGGCAGAAGATTAGAGAAGTCTTTGCTGGTGAAACTGACCTCTGAAGAGAAAGAAAAGAACTTGGAAAAGGGCTTTTGTAACTAATTAGTAGCTTCCCCACTCAATACCTCAATGGTGAGACCGTTTACTTTTAGGAAAAGCCAGCCACAGGGATAGAGACCTTCCAAATGGATTTTTAGTGCTTTCTTTTAAATATAAATGAACTGGGGCGCCTGGGTGGCTTAGTCCTTAAGTGTCTGCCTTCGGCTCGGGTCATGATCGCAGGGTCCTGGGATCGAGTCCCACATCGGGCTCCCTGTTCGGCGGGAAGCCTGCTTCTCCCTCTCCCACTCCCCCGCTTGTGTTCCTGCTCTCGCTATCTCTCTCTCTGTCAAATAAATAAAATCTTTAAAAAAAAATTAAAATAAAATAAATAAATACAAATGAACCAAGGGTCTCTAGACATTGGAGGGTGGTTTCTAACAAGAAACAAAGATTATAAAGGAGACAAACCGAAAAGGAGACTCAGAGGAAATATAGTCAATGAAAGCAAATAAAAACCTCAAAATATATAAAATTAATACACTCAATGAGTTAAGAGAAAGTAGTTCATTCATGATATGAAAAAGAAACATTCAGAGAATAAGGCAAAACTTTGGGAAATTAGAAAAATAATGGAAATAAGATATTCAATAGGAAATACTCAGAAAGTACTTGGACGTAGTGGTGCATCAAGGAGGGGGCAACGGGAGTGGTTGTATCAGGCTGCAGGCAAGAGGGGGATGCTGTGTGCGAAAAATTTAACAGTAATGAAAACGACTAATAGTATGCTTTTATTCTTTTTTTAAAAAGATTTTATGTATTTATTTATTCGAGAGAGAGAGCAAGTGAGCAAGAGAGAGAGAGAGCACAAGAGCAGGGTGAGGGGCAGAGAGAGAGATGCAGACTCCCTGCTGAGCAGGGAGCCCGATGTGGGACTCGATCCCAGGTCCCCGGGATCATGACCTGAGCAGAAGGCAGACACTTAACCGACTGAGCCACCCAGGCACCCAGTATGCTTTTTATTCTTAATTCTTAATTCACAAGTTTGTGTGCATGTAACTTCTAAATATTTATAGCAGTTGCTGTTGAGTCTAAGAAGAAATAAACCCTGGGCGCCTGGGTGGCTCAGTTGGTTAAGCGACTGCCTTCGGCTCAGGTCATGATCCTGGAGTCCCGGGATCGAGTCCCACATCGGGCTCCCTGCTCAGCAGGGAGTCTGCTTCTCCCTCTGACCCTCCTCCCTCTCATGCTCTGTCTCTCATTCTCTCTCTCGCAAATAAATAAAATGTTAAAAAAAAAAAAAAAAATTTAAAAAAAAAAAAAAAAAGAAGAAATAAACCCGAGGAAACAAAGAAATGAATGGTATTACAATTTCTGAAATCTATTGTGAAATAAAATTTTAATGTTTTAATTATATTTATGTCATCATTTCTTATTTTGTATAATTTTGCTTCCCTTCCCTTTCTTCTTTATGAATTAGCTGGTGGTTTGTCTAATTTGTTAATTTTTTTCATAGAAACAGATTTGGATTTATTAGGTGGACTATTTTTCCATTGTCTACCTCATTGATTGCTACTTTTATATTTAATAACTCCTCCTTTGGGCTTCTTTGGTTTATTTTGCTGTTTTTTATCTAGGCTTTTTTGGGGGGGGATGGGTATTTATTTATTCATTTTATTATTTTTAACAGGTACCACTGACATACATTAAAATATGCACATATTTAAAGTGTACCATTTATGTTTTACCTGTGCAAAACCCATAAAATCATCCTGACAATTAAGGATAATAAACATCTCATTACCCAGTTTTTTAAAATTACTTTCTGTAGCTTCCTTCCTTTCTCTCCCAATCCCTCATCCTTAGAGAATCACAGATCTGCTTTCTTTCACTATAAATTAGTTTGCATTTTTAGAATTTTGTAAAAATGGAATCACTTATGGACTCTTTTATCTGACGTCTTCCACTCGGTGTAATCATTCTGGGATTCATCCATGTTATAACATGTATCAGCATTCATTTGCTTTTTGCTAAGTATGTCTACACCACTGCCTCTTTATCCTTCAGCCTGTGAATGGACATTCAGGTTGCTTCCAGTTTGGGGCTGTTGTGAATCATGCTCCAGTGACCATTCATGTATGAGGTTTTGTATGGGCATATCTCTTTCATGACTAATCAGGAGAATGGCTAAGTCATATGGTAAGTGTATGTTTAACCTTTAAGAAACTGTAAAAAAGTTCTCTAAGGTGATTGTATATTTTACATTTTACACTCCCACTAGTAGAATATGAGAGTTCCAGTTCCTCTACATCCTTGCCAACAGGTGGTATGGTCAGTCTCATCTATTTTAGACATATTAATATAGCTGTGTAGTGGCATCTCATTGTGGCTTTAATTTGCATTTCCCTAGTGAGACCAGTGATATTGAATATCTTTTCAAGTACTGATTTGCCATCCATATATTTTCTTTGGTAAAATGTTCAAAATTTTTGCCTGCTTTTATTAGTGCATTGTTTAAACATTGAGTTTTGAGAGTTCTTTATATATTCTGGATAATAGTCTTGTATGAGATACATGTTTTGAGAGTTTTCTCTCCCAGTCAGTGACTTGCCTTTGCATTCTACTAAGAGCATCATTTGAAGAACATTCTTAATTTTTATGAAGTATAATTGATCAATTTTCCTTTTATGGGTTATGCATCTACATATGTTAGAAAACCCATAATTGGTCATTATTTTTGCTTTAAGCAGTTTATTATATTTTAAAGATATTTAAATAATTTCAAAAAATCTTTCAATTTACCAATATACTTATCATTTCTTGCATTCTTCATTCCTTTGTGTAGATCCAGGTTTCTCTCTGGTCTTATTTTCCTTCTGCTTGAATGACTTCTTTTAACATTTGTTGTGCTATAGATCTGCTGGTGATGAATTATTTCAGCTTTTGTACATTTGACAAAGTATTTTGCCTTCATTTCTTGAACAGCAGTTTTGTTTGGTAAAAAATTCTAGGTTGACAGGTTTTTCTTTCAATTCCTTAAAGATGGTTCTCTACCATCTTCCACTTACATTGTTTCCTACCAGAAATATGCTGTCTCACTTATCTTTCTCTGTATATAAAGTATCTTCTCTCTCCTCCCCCTTTTAAAATTTTCTATCACTGCTTTTAAGGAATTTGATTTAGATGTCCCTTGGTGTCGTTTCTTATACTTGGGGATCACTGAGCTTTTGAATCTGTGGGTTAATAGTTGACATCATATTTGGAATTTTTCAGCCATTATTTCTTCTCTCTTTTTTTTTCTGTCCCTGTCTCTCCTTTGTGGATTCCAATTACACATATATTAAACTGTTTGAAGTTATCCCATAGCTCACAGAATTGCTATGGATTTTTTCATTCTTTTTTCCTCTGAGTTTAATTTTGGATAGATTCTATCATTAGTTCTTTGAGTTCAGTAATCTCTTTTTCCTAAATGTCAAATCTGCTATTAATCCTATTCAGTGTATTTTTCATTACAAATACTGTAGTTCTATCACAAGAAGTTCAATTTGGGGCAATTAAAAAAATACCTTCCAACTTTTCACTTAACATGTTCAGTCTTCCCTTTACTTTCTTGAATAGATGGAATATAATTATAGTAACTTTTTAAATATCATTGACCATTAATTCTATCATCTGTATCAATTCTGAGTCAGTTTTGTTGGTTGATTTTTCTTCTCATTCAATAGAATCTATTATGTGTAGAATTTTTCTGTTTCCTTGTATTTTTAGTAATTTCTATAAGATGCCAGATATTGTGAATTTTATCTTTTGGGATGCTGGATATTTTTGTATTCCTGTAAAAATCCTTGAGCTCTATTACAGAAAGTGGTCAGATTACTTGGAATTAGTTTTATCCATTCAATTCTTCCTTTTCAAGTTTGTTACGTGAGGCCGGAGCAACAATTAACCTGAGGTTGATTTTCCCTACTACTGAGGCAAAAACCCTTTTGAGTATTCTACCTAATGCTCTGTGAATTGTGAGATTTTCCACTCAAGCTATGGTCTTATGTTGGCTTTAAAGATTGTTCCTTTTCATCCATTCAGGTAATCCATTCCCCTCGCTCCAGTAAGTTGCTCATGTGCATCACTGATACTCAGCTCAGTGCTTGAGGGGGACCCTTTACAGATCTCAGATGCTTTCTCTCTCTGTCCAGCTCACTCTTCTCAAGTCTACTGCCCAGTGAACCACAGCTGTCTTGGCCTCTTGAGACAACCAGCTTCAACTCCTCAACTCATGGAGACTTCCACATCCTGCCTGGTTTCTCCCTCTCTGCACTGCAACCAAGACATTTTCTCCAGAAAAATCACAGGGCTCATCTCATCTATTTCCCATTTCTCAGGGGTTACTGCCCTTTTTCCCTGATATCCAATGTCATGACATTTATTGTTTCATGTGTTTTATCCATTTATTTAGTTGTTTCATGAGGAAGGTAAATCTGGTCCCTGTTACCTGGGTCAGATGTAAAAATCCCTTAACTATTTGTAAACCATCCAAAGCTGGTGTTTCCTTCACCTGCTTTTCCTTCCACCTATGCACTAAGACAGCAGCAGCAAGGGTCTTCATTGATTTTTTTATTCCTTCATTTTTTGTGATTAAAACATTTAGCAATTTGAAGTTTCTTCTAATTATCATTTAAATATATGCCATTGGTCCTGATATGTGATATTTTTAATTATTACTGTTTAGAAATTCTATTACTTCAGTTTATTTTTCCCTTTTCATTGGGGAATTGTTTAATAGAAAATTTTATTTTGAATTTACAGATGAAAGGATCTTTTTGACTTAATTTTGTCAATAATTTCTAATTTTATTGCCTTGCAATTAAAGAGTTGTTTGTTTGTTTGTAATATTTTCAGTCCAGGAAAATAACTGATGTTTTATTTGTGACCTAATATATGATTAATCTTTTATATACTAGTCTGTTTTTAAGTTCTTCAATACTTTTTAACCTCCTCTCTGACTTCCATTAAATTCCCTAAAGTCCTACCATTTTTTTACTCTTGACAACTGTTCCAAAATATAGAGAGACATGGCTCCTATATGTTTGCATTGATGAAAATGACTGGTTTAAGTACATTCCTTATTGAAGAAATCATTTGTCTTCCAACTGTATATTCTTCAACTCACCAAAAATTTATTGAGCTTAATGTGGGTATGATAGATACCATGAAAAAGACTTGGGTTCTTGCCCCAGAGGAAGTATGGTAATCTATCCTATTTTTGTCTTTTTGAGTTTTACTAGAATCCCCCATGGTTTTGTTTCCATATTTTCACATACAATGTTCCAAGGACTTACTACTACCATATAGTATTATTAAAATTATGGTAGATCCTACCTAGAAAAACTATACTGATGATCACTAATAACAAGACTGTGTCATCTTCATCTCTTCATGTTCTCTCTTCCCTTTCCTGGAGTTACAAAAACTCAGGCTTCAATAACTAGTAGGGCATTACTATTACCAAGTGTAAAATTAAGAAAAAGCCAGAGAAAAACAATGTATATCAGGAAATTAATATACAATTTTAATTGTAAAACTTAAAATGGTCAAAAAATTACATTAATTATTAATTTCATTAATAATGAAAAGGTATTTGTGAAATGGGGAAAGTCAAATGTTTCAACTAGCACATAGTTATACTCTTAATATTTTCTAAAAGTAAAATTTCATGATTAATAGAATAAAGTGAGATTTAGACTAACTTTACCTCAATTTTTACTTGTACAAATGGTGATAAAAATATTAATCTTAGAGGGTTGTTGGTAAGATCAGAACTAATGAATACAAAAGCTTTCCTGACACATGGCAGGCATTGGGTATATGGTAGTTCTCCTTTTCATTGTTATCATTTCATTCTTTTATAAAGATAGGAATTTTTAAAAAATTAAACAATGATCCTAAGACATAAATAACTTAAAGGCCTTTCGAGAATACATTTTAGGGGAACTGAGATGTTTTGTCTACCAGTAGTTGGAAAGAAAGAGTAGTAGTCATATGTGATTTCTGCTGACCTGAGTTTATTTCCAGTAACACACAGTGGTCACAACAAAGCATTCAAATATGACTTTGTATATCTCAAATGTCATGGGAGAAGCTGGAACTACATAGGAGAAAATCATTGCCAGACGTTCTGCTTCTCTTCTCTTATTTAAAAACAGCTAACTCAACTCATCCTTCAATTTTCTGCTTAAACATGCTCACTTCCTCAGTGAGGCCATCATCCCCTTTAGGCTAGACTCCTGTAAGTGGTCCTATGCCCCAATCCCAATTTCCCCTATCATAATATTCATCACATTTTTTTCATAGTTATTTTTTAGTTGTATTTTTTCCCAGCATATTGCAAACTCCATAAAAAGAGGAGACATGTCTGTTTTATTCCTTTTAGCCCCACCACCAAGCAGATAGTTTGGCACAATGTGGACAATTCAATAAATATTTATTGAATAAATGAATGGGTAAATGAACACATCGTCTAATAAACTTGCAAATTTAAATTTAGGGCCAAAGATAGTTCTAGAATCTGGGTCTGAAGCAGACACTAAAGAACATGTAAACACACTCCTACAAAGATTTTGATGGAATGAGAAAATATTATTTGCGTCCCCAGGGCAACCTCTCTGTCATTGGTAATCATAGACCCTCAGAGATCTTCTGGATAGTATTGTTTTGGAACCAGCTAGGACTACTTAATCCATAGCTACACATTGAATGTATATATATTCAGATTCAACTAAACTACTTTGTAGAGAACTATGTACCAGGCTAAGAGCTATGTGCTTTATCATATAATTTCACTCAATGACACAAACTTTAACGGGACAGGATAATCATTTCTATTATAAATAAGGAAAGTGGCTACAAAAGATCATAACTTGACCAAAGTCATTTAGCTTGTTAGATGAACCAAGACACGTATACAAGATGTAAGCTTGCATGCTGGGAGTGAATGTTTTAGGGTAAGACACAGTAATGTGATCATGCTCCAGTTGTTTTTGCATTGAAGTAGGCAGGTTCTGCGCATGTCATCAGTGAACTTAGATTAGCAATCACAGCTATTCTTACTGATAGTCTCACTTGCTATCAGACTTAGATATTTAAGCGTCTAAGCTTAATTTTCCTTATCTGAAAAGTGAAAATACTATGTGCCTTGTTTCTTTCACATGATAATTGGGAGGAACAATAAGATACCCAGATAGAAGTCACATGGTATTAGTATAACACTTCAGAGTTTTAAAGGGATTGTTAGCACAACTACTATCTCGATTCTCTTACTTTGTTCCTATTTTACTGAGTAAGGTTTGTTCTTTCTTATTTTCATTTGAAATTTTATAGACTTATAGGTTATTACTCCTGCATTCTTTCGGTCCTATGAACATTATCCTAGTAAGTTTAAAGATAGAATTTTTTTCAGATTCTGACATAATGAAAACCAAATCAGGTTCCCAGAAAAATAACAATTGGTTGCACTGAAGGTTTGTTAGGTCATGGTTATCATTAAAATGAGAGCAAATTCAAGAAACTTTGATGGAAATAACCTTGGACCTGACTTTTAAATATAGCTCTGCCTTTATTACCATTGCAGGTTTCAGTTTGAATCCTCATCAATAAAATGCGAGAAATAAACTCAAACCTTAAAATCATCACATTCCATCATATTGTGAAAGGCAAAGTTATGAAGAGTTTATGCTGTATTTACATAGTCAATATTTAAGCAAGACATACATTCAAAGGAAAATGTGTATTTTCTATATTTGAAACCAATTTTTACCTGTTTTTAAAAACATTTTTATTTCTGAAAAGCACTTACCCATAATTGGTGATTAACTAAATTGATGAGCAATTTCTTTCTTTTTTTTTTTTTTAAAGATTTTATTTATTTATTCAACAGAGAGAGACAGCGAGAGAGGGAACACAAGCGGGGTGAGTGGAAGAGTTGGAGAAGCAGGCTTCCCGCCGAGCAGGGAGCCCGATGTGGGCCTCGATCCCAGGACCCTGGGATCATGACCTGAGCTGAAGGCAGACGCCCAACGACTGTGCCACCCAGGTGCCCCTAATGATCAATTTCTTTGACAACACACTGTAGACTCATTTTGGCTTTTCATAAGTGCAATATTTATGACAACCCTCAGAAAATTAAAAGGTATGCTATTTCCACATCAGAGACAAAAAATAATAATTTATGCCATCACTAAACAGAAAACAAATCTTTCTGTGGAAGAAACTGCTTGATCTGTTACTATCAGCAGCAAACATACCTAAGTATTGCCAGGATTTGCCGGGAGATCAAAATATATCTGAAGGAAGCCAACTTGTCACTTTTTTCTCCTCTTAAATGCTAGGTCATATAGAGGCAACAAAATGCTTTGTGTTTCTTTTACTGTGTTCCACCCAAACCACACAGCCAAGTTTTAGTACCATGATGTTTACATAGTGAACTTCAAACACCTATTTCCTAATTTGGATTGATCAGAACATCTTCAAAACATCTGCCCAGCTTGGTACACTGCCCAGGAGACCTAATAACTTTTAAGAAGAGAAAGTGTGATTTATTGGCTTAGACAGGGAACTACCTGAAAAACTACAAGGTTTTAGCATGACTATTAGTACTCCTCACTTTGCCAAGAGTCAGCCATATGGAATGCAGTAAGAACTCTAGGCAGCTTTAAAATAAACTCTTTGATTAAATGCAATTATAAGAAATTGTCAGCTGTCAGAACTGATATTTTCCCTTGGGATAATGTAAAAAGTCATCAATGTTGGAAGTGTGATTAGTAGATTTCCAAAACTGGCTTTATTTTCCTACATGGTATATTCTGGAGGTAATGGGAAAGCCTGCTTTCTTAAAACTCTATCTGCCTTCCAAGTCTTGGGATGCTTACAATCTAACTTTCTTAACAGGTCTTGTAAGACTTTCAAAGGTAAGGGTATAACATAGGAAAACAAATTGGATTACTGCCAAACAGCATTAAAGGAGAGCATTTTCCTAGATGGATTCACCAGGACTCCAGACCCATCCACAGTGTCTTGAACTTCGAAATTTGATTCGTGAGCATTCTGGAACCATTTGTGGAACTAACTCACATTAACCAAAGCTGTAGACATGTAATTAATAAATAGGACTAGATGCTTTTTTTAAGGATTAAAATGGAGAACTGTAACTGCCCATATATCTAGGTACTTCATCTTTTACTCAGGACATTCTCTTCAGGAAGTCCAACCACAGTGGAAGTCAAATTATAATCAGAAGTCTGCTTTCAAGGCAGAATCTTGATAGGATAATTTATTATGGGACTTGAATGTTTAAATTCATCATACCAGATGTCTCTTTAAAAATTAGAGTTAGTCTTTTTAGGAAGCCACCCTTTCCAAAGGCCTCTCTTTACCCCGTCTTTTCCCTTCCCTTACTCTCTCTCTATGGCCCACTCTTCATACAAAAACATCTTCCAGGAGAAATATCCCACTGAGTCACTAACAAACATAGCTATTCAAATCAGTTTCTCAGATAACTTTTACTCCAAGAACTTGGGGGGATGGGCAGCACTAGATCACAGATAACATAGCTTGGATAAGGATAAAAGTCAACAAGAAATAGGGTGAAGATAAGAAGTGCTGAAGATATATTCCACTAATTTGCAAGTCTTGTTTATTTGTTTGTTTGTTGTGTGTGTGTGTTTACTACTTCATAAGTTTCATAGGGCCTGCTTTGTGGCTTACGACTATTTGGATACGAGTAACTTCCTTCTCTGGAGTCCAGGTACCCATCAAAATGACTGCAAACTTGGAAGTGAAGTGCCTTTTGAAGCAAGGGCAAAAGTCACAAAACCCATTTACTTTGATTACTGAGATAATGAGAAATTTATTCAGTTTTATTCTGAAAACTATTATTTCATTATTTTATGAAAACTTATAAGTTAAATAAGCTTAATTGTATACCACAGTAGTTAAGACCACAGCTCTAAAAAAAATCTGGCTTTGAGTTTCAGCTCAACTATTTCCTGGTTGTGTGACCTTCTCTAAACATGGTGATAATGAGAGTACCTAACTCACAAAGTTGCAGTAAGGATTTCCCTGGAGCATGTAGAGTCTTGGCAGAGTGCCTGGCACATAGTAAGTACTCTATAAATTCTGGCGGCTACTAATGTTACCATTGTTGCTATTGGTGATGTCTTTTGCAGGATTCTTCTAATATCCTAAAATTCTTCCTATATTATAGAAAACAATTCATTCTCTATGGAATAAGAACAGCCTCATTCACACCATCATCATCTTGCCTGGCCTCTTGCCTTGAAGTCTAATAGTTCTCTTCTCACAACTGTACATAACTGCCTGTTGAGCGACTGAACATGCAACTCTTCTGACTTCAGCTCCTCAATGACTCCTTACAGGGGATCAAGCCTTTAACAGGGTCCTTGTAGCCAAGCTTTTGCCCAACTCTCCAGTCTCTTCTTTTTGCTTTATGACCCATCAACACCATTAACCTTTAGTTCTTTATGTGTTGTACTGCCTCTCACCTCCATGCATTTGCTCCAGTCTCTCTGCTCTCCTGGAATGCTCTCTCATCCCCTGTCTATCAGGTCAGCTCCTGCATATTCTTGAATAGTCGGTTCATACACCCTCTCCTAGCCCCCAACGCAATGGCTGGCTGACCACATCCCCCAGCACACTTCAGTGCTTGGCACACCGTAGGCTCTCGAAGGATGAATGGATGAAGGGATACCACCTTTGGTAAGATACCTAGCTACAGAAAGATGAGGAAATGGAGACACAAGAAAGCTCCAATGTTCAAGTTTGAAGTGCAATATTGGTCACCTTGAGAAAAACAGTCTTCATATATACAAACATAGCAAAACTTTTGGTACTATTTTTGTAAAAGCTAGTGGTCAATGGATCATTTTAGGACAAACTATTCACAGATTTGTTAAATTAATCCAATTATTACAGAAAGACAAATCATTCCAAATCATTTCTATATCTGATTTTTAAAAAGGCCTTGGACTTTTTAATACATTTGGTTGTTGATTTAAAAGTTTACACTCATTTTAGTGAAGAAAGTAATTGAAAATTGTGAAGTATGGATCACATGGTCAGTCACCACTACTGACATATATATTTAACTTGCTCAAGTCAAAACAAGATTTTTCACACAGGCAATACTACAAGCTCAAGCTGGTAGCTAAGAAATGAAGGGTGTTTTTCTCAGTATGCTCAACAGTCATAATTCAGATAGCACTTAAGGAGCAGATATTGGCAGGTGATGGTTCTGAAGACAGCATGACTATTCACAAATCACCAAGTGCCTTAAATACATAAATGGGGTATGTTGCCAGAGAATTTTACCTGTAGTTTTCAAGAAGTGTGGTTGTCTCAGAACCACAGCCTCAGCATGTGTGAACCTCCCAGAAAGTTGGCTTAATTAAACTTCCAAGAATTTTTTTTAAGAGATTGATTCATTTACTTTTTTTAGAAAGAGAGAGAGAGAGGTTGGGAGGCGGCAGAGGCAGAGGGAGAGAGAGAATCCCAAGCAGACTCTGGGCCGGGTGTGCAGCCCGACACAGCGCTCAATCCCATGATCCCAAGATCAGGACCCGAGCTGAAACCAAGAGTCCGACGCCCATCCGACTATGCCACACAGGTGGCCCAAACTTTCAAGAAGTTTTTGAATGACATTTTGAACTAGGTAAGTATTGCCTTCTCATTCCTAACATTAGAATTTAACCACAGGGGATCCTCCATTTTAGAAATGTAAGCAAAGGATATAACTTTAAACACTGGGATGATAACTCCAACTTCACATTTTAATCTGCTTTAAGAGAGCAGAATCAATTCACAGAACTTGTGTTCTAGAATGTCTGGGTGAAGAAGTATCTCTTAATACTACTGGCAGGGTCCAATCTTGAAGTAGCCTTTTCTTGATGAAAGGTAACAACTGATTTTTCTGGCATAATTAGAAAATATGTTAGTCTAGATGAGAACATCTCTCAGATGACTAAATATTTCTACTTTTTAGGTCTATAATTTTAAAAATAGCAATAGCAAACAGTAGTTGAAGGAAGTATGGTATAATGGGAAGACCTTCAGCCTTGGCTACAGTTAGGTGAAAATCAGGACCTGGGCCCTGCTACTCACAAGCTATGTGGCCTTAGACAAGTCGTTTGGCATCCTTCAGTCTCAGTTTCACCATTTGTAAAATAAATATAATGTTACAATATAACCTTGTAAGGTTATTCTGAGCATTAGGCTCAGGCACATAAAAGGATCCCAATAATAGCCAGTATTACTGTTCATTCTATCATTATGTGTAGAGACTGATGGAATTTTAGAGCTTAAAAAAAGGACACTAGAAAGAGAGGTACAGAGATCTTAAATCCAAATGCTGTACAAGCAAGTGCCTGCATAAGGGGGATAAAAGGGTGGTATAGGGGAGCCCTGATAGAATCAGGAAACATATAAATGCCCCTTTAAGGCTTTTATTCCAAATCGTTTAGATATCTCACACACACACACACACACACACACACACACACACAGTCTCACTTCAGTTATTCAAATTTGTTCCCAGGCCATCAATCTGTAGTGCTTGGTATTTCAACATGACTGCCTTCGGCTCGGGTCATGATCCTGGAGTCCCTGGATCGAGTCCCGCATCAGGCTCCCTGCTCGGCGGGGAGTCTGCTTCTCCCTCTGACCCTCCCCCCTCTCATGTGCTCTCTCTCTCATTCTCTCTCTCTCAAATAAAAAAATAATAATTATTATTTTAAAACATGCTCAGAGAGACTGTTAGTTGTCCTAATCACTCAGCAGCTTAGTGGCAGAGTTGGAATTAGAATCCGCTTCTCCAGTGTATTTACTTGAGCTTCTTTCTTTCAGTCCCAGGTTTGTCTCTCATCTGGGATCCCTAAGAAATCTAATTTCCTTTTCTGGTTTCTGCATGTTGCTTTCTTTGGACAAAGTTAAAGCTATTTCCCTCAACCATCCTGGTCAATGAGAAAATAACTTCGTCTACCTCCACACTGGGCCTCAAATACTGAGGCTCTGATAAAATGCTCTCCCAACTCACGTTCTTCTGATGTTTCAGTTCTGCAGATAACTGTTTACAGGGTTTTCCTCCCCATTTAAGCCTCAATTTCCAACTCCTCCAAGTGTCTTTCAGCTACACTATTATCACCACTGTCTTATGTAATTCAATCTTGATTTATCTTCCTCATCATTCCGAGATCAGTATCTCCAGCTGGCATTCGGATGGATTTGATAGTTGCCTAACAGCCACTGATTTTAATTGCTTATCAGAGATCTGAGAAGTCAGACAGTTGGGCACTACTTATTGTACCCGGGTAGCCATAAATAATAAGTATACAGATTCCACTGTGTCCTGGGTGGATAACAGCTGTGATAGTTGCAAACATTCATCATATGCTTAATAATAGTCAGAGGGGCACCTGGGTGGCTCAGTCGGTTAAGTGGTTGCCTTCGGCTCAGGTCACGGTCCCAGGGTCCTGGGATCAAGCCCCACATCGGGCTCCCTCCACTTGGCGGAGAGCCTGCTTCTCCCTCTCCTTCTGCTGTTCCCCCTGTTCATGCTCTCTCTCTGTCAAATAAAGAAATAAAATCTTAAAAAATAATAATAATAATGGTCATAGGGACTTTCCATGTATTAATTCATTTAATTTCTACATTAGAAAGTAGGTGCTACTATTATTCCCACTTTACAGATGAAGAAGTTGAGGCATACAGACATGAAACCACTTGCCTGAGGTCACACAGCTCTAGGACGTGGAAGCCTGTTCCAGAGCACATGGCTTTAGTTATTACGGTCTGCTCTATCTTGAAACATAGTCATATTATTTAAGCAAAAGTTTTATCAAGCTAAAAGAATTTTAAGTAAAATGAGAGTCCCCATTACACATTGGCCCAAACTCCCTCCTTATCTTTCTATCTTCTTCAGATATGCCTTGAACTAATACAATATTGAAACAATATACCAAGATTTTTGCACGTTGCCACCAACATAGGTGAAATCTGGATCACTGTATAAAGTGTTGACTTAACAACACAAACTTCTTGATCAACCAGTCTGTTCAACCCTGTGCCTAATGACCCCAAGGACCCAGTCTGTGTTTGTGCTACATTTTATCTCGCTTACAGAGGACACAACACCATGGGCCCTTGCTGAATCAGAGTATCCAGATCTGAACTACTAGGGGTAAGGTGAAACACGGACCAATTCAGATTAAGGAAGCAACTTAACTCGGGAAGAAACTTGCTCAATAAATTTCTTAATCATAGGAGGAGTGATTTATATCAAACTATGAATGAGAAGGGCAGAAATATATAACAGTGCTTCAGACAACCCTGATATTTAACCCAGATTATTTATATGTACTACAGGCTTATACTTGTTTGCAAACTTGGCAACACTGTTTTTGTCTTTATGCTTTACAACAGCATCATTTGCTTTCATTTACCCCTACAACAGAGAGGCTGTATGTCACAATGTCTTTCAGAAGAACCACATCCTTTAACAAATATAAAACATGTGGAAGAGTAAAACAGCTAAACTCTAAAAAGAAAAAATAAGTTTTTCTAGCTACTGACTGATATCTAAATGTAAAAGGATTTGGCTATAGGAATATATTTGCCTTAGTTAAAATATTTTTTAGGCTCATTTTGGTTTAGCATACTTTTTCCAGCTAAAAGGAAGTGTTAATAGTCATAGTATTTATAATAGTAAAAAGAGAGTTGACATTTATTTTATGTGTCTTTTCCAGTTTCAAGGCTGATATTCTACAGATTGGATGGCAAATTAAACCACACCCTGGTTTCCTCTTTTAATCTTTAAAAATGTTTTTCTTTACATTTGAAAACAATGCTTATAGTCATCTATTTCAACATTTTATGTTGTGCTTTTGGTTTTGGTAACTAAAAGTTTAAATTCAAGGGCACTTTCTCATGGTGCATCAGCCTTAAATGTTATTTGTTTTTAACTACACTATTATTTGAATTGTTTCTGTTTGTCAGTGATCATACAGAGAGAGCTTATAGTATAACAACTTTGAAAATCGCCTAAGTGACTCACTCCATCGAAAGAAAGCTATTTGGACAGGTCCATATGTACCCTTTTTAGTATGTTAAATGCTAAAGACATTTTATTCATAAATATTTTACACTAATTTAAGATAGAATCCTTGCAAACCTTATAAGAAAAATGCCAACTACCAGTCTTTCCCAATTGAATTTCTCTATGAAGAGTATAATTTGAACTGTAAATACTACATTGAATCTAATAAAGAAAATGCCAGGCATCATGTTGAATGTTGGACTCATTTTTACTTACATTCAGTAAAGTAGAATGAATCTAGAATACATTCACATAAAGAGCAAAAAGACAAAGAACATACCTGTTTCCTACTAGGACTGAACTCTTACCTAGGTGGTCTGCAAAGGCAATAAAAATGTAAAAGCATAAAGCATAAACAGGTCAGTCCTTTCTTTCTAGCCAGTTCAAAAAGAGAACTGATTGAAATCTAACAGGAAAATCTTGTATGTACATCAAATAGTCAAACTGAAAATCACAACAAATGAAACAACTTTACTGAATAACTTGCCAAGAGTTGAGTTTGCTGGTGAGTAGCTACCACCTGGATATATACTAGTAAAGTTACCATTCCTGATTGCTATTGATACTGGGTCTAGATTTCCTGATTTGGAACCAACAGTCCCAAGCTTAAACTACCTATCTCTCTTGGATGATAACAATAGATAGTTCCTGATTTGTGTTACCTGGACCTTCAGAAAGTCCCTCACTAGAGTCCTAAAATTTTCTTGCCTCCAAAGACCACTTAGTCTAATTCATCCCAGCAAGAGTAGCTGTGGCAAATGACATGTACAATGGCACTTTCTTGAACTATAAGAGAATACACTTTTACTACAATTTTGTATTTGTATAGATAATTAAAATTCGACGACATGTGTGACTCAATCAATGAAGTTTTAAAATATTCAAAGTTGGAAATCATGGGATTACTATCCAGATAAGATAAAGAAATAAAGTTGAATGAGACATTTGGGGCTCTGGAATTTATTTTCTATGCCTAGGACCAGAAGAGTAGGAATTAAGAAGCATTGTTAAATAAATCAATAGTAGGCAAGGTGAGCTATTGAGTTGTAGTAATGGTGAGGTTGTGTATGTCCTGGACGTTACACAATTATAATCCTTCAAATGAATGATAACTAGGGCATGGTCTAAAGTAGAGGCAATCTAAATGTCAAAGTGAAGAAGGTAGATTATTGGTGAAAATAAAAATTGTCATTATAAAAAGATATGATAAAGGACACGGGGTGTGTTAATTGAGAGCTTATTGTTTGACAAAGTTAGTAATACTGGACATGAAGCAGTTTTGAATGACACACAGAACAGCCCTGCCAGTGGGTAACTGCTGATATTGGTGGGGAGTCTAAATGAGCTGGGAAGGTCAAGAAATTATGAGATCAGACCATTTAGAATGTCCTTATACAAATGTCAAAGTTACTGAAAGTAAACATAGCTGATGGGTGAAGAGAAAAACAGTGTTTGCTATTAATTTACTTGAAGAAGATAGATTCAGTCACACTTTCATTCAACCATCTAATAGTTGATATAACTGTTGAGTTCCTTCTACTTTTCAATGACACTGAATGAAGTGCAAGAAATATATCTCTTTATATAGACTTAGATTAAAAGGTGGGGACCAAATTTATATGTGGATATTATGTGTACCAAAAGAAACTCATAAAAACTTAATTCTTAGAACTCAGTTTGACATAGAATGTTATTTTATAATATCACCTTTTATGTCTTGCTTTTTACTTTAAAATAAATAGAGCAGATATATACCACCCCAGTCCTAGGCCTTTACTGAATATCTCCTCATTCACAGCAGAACTGCAGAACTGATTAGGTATTTTCTTACAAAAAAGTAATCTGAATTGGAATCAGTAGTTGGAATCTAAACTCTTTTTTATTTTAATTTTTCTAGCCAAATTTACTTATCCAAATTATTCTGCTTCCAACAATGAAAGTGATTAATTCTTGTAAATCCACCAGAGAGTCTCCTAGAAATCATGGTTACTATTAAAAAGTAATAATAAATAAATCTTATATTAGGGGATAAAATGTTTCATGGTTTTCTTTATTCAGTGAACATTTTCTAAATAACTACTATGTTCCAAGCACAGTGAAAGAAGCAGAGGATATACACGTTAGTAAGACTTAGAGTCTGTACTTGGACAATTCATGTTCAAGTCATTGAAAACAAATGTAAACATAGAGTATTGAGTAAATGGAATGCAATAATATCAGAGCTAACAGGAACCTGCTGGGATAGGAACAACTAAATCTGTTAGGAGAGTAAGGGAAGGCTTCATAGAATAGCTAATAATGGAACTGGGTCTTAAAGGATATAAGAGAAGATTGCAGAGCATGGAATGTTGATAGTGCATGTTAACATTTAGAGAATGATACCAAGTATAGTTAGACCACTGGATTGCATGGGTGGTGGTAGGTGGTAATGATGCAGAAAATGACCTTCTCAAAACATAAATCTATAATGTTATCCTATAGTTAAGACTCTCTAATGGCTTATTTTTTCACTTAATCTTTCTTTAAATTACACAATGCCTTGAGTTTTATGTCTTCTCCTCCTCATCTCCTGCCACTCTTTCCTTTGTATGCCACGCTACACTTCAAAAAATATTTACTGATCACCTACTAGGTGCCAGGGATGCTACAGTGAGCAAAACAGGCCCTGCCTCAGGATCTTTGCACGCACTGTTCCCTTAATTGGAACATTCCATTCTTTGCATGAATAGCCCTTCTTATAGATCCTGGATACTAGCCCTTTATCTGATATGTCATTTGCAAATATCTTCTCCCATTCTGTAGGTTGCCTTTTAGTTTTGTTGACTGTTTCCTTTGTTGTGCAGAAGCTTTTTATCTTGATGAAGTCCCAACAGTCCATTTTTGCTTTTGTTTCCCTTGGCTTTGGAGACATGTGTAGCAAGAAGTTGCTGTGGCAGAGGTCGAAGAGGTTGCTGCCTGTGTTCTCCTTTAGGATTTTGATGGATTCCTGTCTCACATTCAGGTCTTTCATGCATTTTGAGTTTTCTTTGTGTATGGTGTAAGAAAACGATCCGGTTTCATTCTTCTACATGTGGCTGTCCAATTTTCCCAATACCATTTGTTGAACACACTTTCTTATATCTTCTATATTTTAGACTCTAAAGCAGAGTGGCAAATTTTTCCTTTAAAAGGAGAGAGAATAAATATTTCAGGCTTTGTGGGTCAAGACACAAAATTGAGGAAATGATGTAGGTAATTATATAACAATAAAAAACTTGACGAAATTCAAACAATAAGAATAGAGTTCAATTTTTTGTAAAACAGGTCTATTAACAAGAATGGAATTCCTTTTTGTTTTAAATAATATTTTGCTTAACTGGGGTTCAAATATATTGTTCCCTATCATCAAAATCAATTGCAAATGTTCACCTGTTAATGCTGATCTGTAACAAGATTTTATATGTTTTAGGGCGCCTGGGTGGCTCAGTCGGTTAAGTGTCTGCCTTCAGCTCAGGTCATGATCCCAGGGTCCTGGGATCAAACCTTATATTGGGTTCCCTGCTCAGCAGGGAGTCTGCTTCTCTCCCTCACTTGTGCTGGCTCTCTTTCTTATAAACGAATAAATAAAATCTTTTTGAAAAAAGATTTTATGTATTTTATATTTGAAAATGTCTTTTCACACAGATATTGCCAAATACTGGCATTAATGCAAAAAAATATGATTTTAATTGAGTATACTCATTATTTGGAAGGCATTTACAGAATTCTGTTTCATTCTTCTTCTGATATTTTCCTTTTAACACGTTATTACATTGCAAATTAATCACTTCCAATTGAAAGTTATGTGAAAGCTTCTCACTTCCTCAGTTAAATGGATTTTTAAGTATGAAAATTTCCTCTGTCCTTACATAGAAGTCTGAAAAACACTAGTGGGTCTATAGTTTGAGTTCCTAAAACATACCTGCTGCAAACGTGTGGACATGAAGATCTCACACTTCATTTTGCCTTCTGACAACACAGGAAGTGTACTGAGCTTGTCTCTTGTAGGCAGTATTCCAAGATGACTCCCCAGATCCTCACCTTCCTGTATACACACGCTGTATAATCTCTGGGACAGTGAACAGCTTGGATTTTACTCCCGGGATTAGGCCTGACGACAGGAGCCCTTTAAACTTGGTCTAGAGGACAGAGATTGAGGAAGTCCAAGATTACAAGGATGAGAAGGATTTGGTGTCCCGTTGCTGTCTTGAAGATGGAGAGGGCCTTGTAGCAAGGAATGTGGGGAGCCTCCCCATGCTGACAGTGTCTCTTGGCTGAAATCATCAAGGACCCTTAATTTTCTGTCCTCTAACTGAAAGGAACTGAATTCTACTAAGGGCAAGAGTGAACTTGGAAGTGGGTTTTCCCCTAGAGCCTCCACAGGAGAACCTGCCTGGCTGACACCTTGATTCGAATATACAGAACTGGGAGTTGATAAATGGGTTTTGCTTTAAGCTGTCTAGTTTCTAGTAATTTGCTACACAGCAATGAGAAAATAAAATACTCCACTCAACAATGTAAGTTATTGTTGAAATGACTTTACCGCATTACAATTTCACATAGAGGCATTGTTTTGCTTGTAAGTTTAAGTTGAATCCATTATGAAATATTATCAAGTCTGAAGCAAAGCTGATATCCAAAATCATTTAATATTTGAAACAGTGATTCAAAGTTGTTCTTCCCGTCACAAAAATTTCAACCTCAACCCTGATAAAAAAGAAAACTATAATAAAACATTAACACTGTTAAACCATTCAACTGATGCATGGTGGGGCAACTCAGGATATTCAGTTTTTATTTCTGACAAAAATTCATGGAACTCACAATGGGTGAAGCCACAGAGTGAAAGAAGTTCACCTCTGAGCACTATTGGTTCAATAATACACTGTAGATTCAAGTACTTTCCACAAGGTATCCTGTAATGAGTAATACCTTAAACACAACTGCATTTTCACAAACTGTGAATCTGCACACCTTATCCTTTCTCTGCTCTACACATATCACATATCATCGACACCATTAGTTATAATATCTTAGCTAATTCCATGTCAGGCTGTACTGAATTAGTGTTTTCTAAACTTCTTTAAAAATTTCTTGCCCATGGTTGTTCCGTGCAGACTATTCACAAGGGCTAATTCTGCAGTCACTTTACACTTGGCATTGACTCCACAAATAAGCAACAATACTGAGAAGTTATCAGTTAACATCTGTTGGTTGATCAATAGCCGTGGAAACCACTCAAAATCACTTGCTTTGTTTTTCAATTGACTGTTACGTTGCTCCCAACATCCTCAGTTCCTTTACCAACGTTCTTACAAAAAGGCTCATAGTCTTAAACAAGTTTATTTTCTCTGGGTAAATTTCTTCAGCTACTGCAAGCACAATTCAATTAACTCAACAACAGCAAATAGCTTCCTTTGCTTGGCTAACAAGAGTGACTTAGGGATTTACTGTGGTTGCAGGTTCATTTTCATTTTTTACTTTGGTGAAGAAATTCTGCAATGATGAGATACTGCATTTCACTTTTCTAATTTTTCTATTGTTTTCTTATGAGTTGGGAATATTGTTGAGGGGTACTTGGTTTAGTGATGTTGACATGTGTTCTATCACTTCAGCACAACTTCAGAACCACTGCATAAAAAAGACAATGCTTTATCAGTGCTGTCTTATGACCGTACGGTAGCACTTGAAAGACTACAGCATTAAAACTGTCACTGTGATTGGTAGTACACGGAACAGCGAGGGGTAATGAGGGCACAGCATACAGTCTCTGTGATAGCTACACAACTTTGTCACTATAGTGCATACACAGCCATAGATAATATGTAAATGGATGAGCATGGCTATATTCTAATAAAACTTTATTTATGAGCACCACAATTTGAATACAATTTTCACGTGTCATGCAATATTCTTCTTCTTTTGATTTTTTTCGACCATTTCAAAATGTAAAAACCATTCCTAGTTCATAGGCCCACCAAAAACAGGCAGCAGGTCCGGTTTGGCTCACCGGCCACTGTTTGTCAGCCCCTATCTATAAAGCTTAGACATTTCATGCTCCAAAGCAAAACAGGGTGGATTACTGATCAGGGTCTCCAGGTGTCACTATAGAATTCAGATTAAATATGAATCACAAGGGCACAAATATTTGTTTCAGAAACATCATTTGCCTAAACCTTGATATAAGATGCATAATAAAAGAGTCAAACATTGAAATATTCCTTGATGCACCCCTTTAAGACAGTGTCCCTTGACATGTGATCAATGGATCAAGCACCTTGGGGGGAGTACTTGTTATAAATGCATACTCATGCTCCTCCTCTAATTTTATTTCATTAGAAATTTACACTTTTAATAAGCTGTCCAGTTAATTTTTGTATATACTAAAGTTCAAGAACAACTTCCTTAGGATTAAAGTATTTTGGTAAGTATTGTAAGTAACCAAATCAATGCTTCACACTCATGTGTGAAACCAGAGGAGCCCATGTGTATATCTAATTATCTACAGAAATATTACCAAAACTGACTGTGGCATAAACCCATTCAGTAAATATCATTTTAAGAAACTGGTACTAGGGGGTGCCTGGGTGGCTCAGTCCATTAACATCTGCCTTTGGCTCGGGTCATGATCCTGGAGTCTTGGGATCGGCCCCCACATGGGCTCCCTGCTCGGTGAGGAGTCTGCTTCTCTCTCAGCCCCTTACCCCACTCGTGCTCTCTCTCTCTCCCTCTTTCTCTCAAATAAATAAGTAAAATCTTAAAAAAAAAAGAAAGAAAGAAAGAAAGAAACTGGTACTAGGACAAAGAGAAACAAGAAAATTCAGTCTTACGTGTATGCCAAACATGCATAGTATACACACAAAGACCTACACATAGACACAAACAATACTCTGTCCCTCAGTAGGAGATAATTGAATGTATCTATAAAATTTGTATAATTCTCTCCTTATAATTATTCAGGCTATAATTTCATGTATTGATATCTACGATTATAAGGAATTTGTATGATTACATGTTGGGAAGGTATTAGGAGAGAGGAGGATAATAATTTTAGATCTGATTTGAATTCTTGTTTTACCCCAGAAAACCTTTCCTTTGGCAAAACCTTTATTCTTTGAAACTCTGAAGCCTATGTTAACAGGTGAGGCCAAAACTTAATATAAGTGATTTTTCATTTAATCCTTAGACAATACAGGGGTTCTAGAATATCCTCATGTGTCTTAAATAAAATTTTCAATGTTTTAAGATATGTTCACACAAACTCAACTCTCAAATATGAGAAAAAATAAACAATAGTTTCTTAAGACATAGCACAGACCACATAGTAACAAAGGCCAATAATGGTAATTTTTTAAAAGAATGCATCTGGGTATACTTGTTTATGAGAGCCCACATTCAAAGTCAAGTTAGGATTATAAGGCAAGTACAATCTGAATTTTGAAAATTCCATGGCAGCCATTTAACTATAACATATACATTAGCATATCTTCACATATGCACTTAAACACATTTGAGAAATTTGTACTTTTTATTTAAAAAGTTTTTATTTATTGCCTAAACAGTATTGCAGCAGACATTTAAAAATTTTTTTTTTAAATCATACAAATCAATATTCTCCTTCTCCCTAGTCAAAACGCACTCATCACTTTTACGGTTGCCAATCATGGTGGGAATAAAACTTTGTGTCCTTGGAAAAACACGACTTTTCCAAACTGCCTCATTGTCGTCATTAAGGGTCATTTATAATAATGACATTGAGTAGGTGAATTCTAATTATCTTCCACAGTCTCTAAATGTTAGATAATACGGTTAACTGCTGATTTCTTAATTTTCATATGTCTTCAAACAAGAACTATGAGGAAAGCAGCCAAGCGTCCCCAGGCATGAAGTGGAGATGGGGGGTTAGGGTAGTAGAGAGTTTTCCCTATCAGGTCAATATAGCAGTTGTTACCACACCTCGTACTCAGCGTTACTATGGCACTGAGTGTGACAAAGAGTTGTTCCACACCTCTTTTCCTGGGCACACAACTAGATTACATTCTCAGCTTTCTTTGCAAATAGGTTCGGCCACATGCCGGAGTTCTGGATAATGAAACATTAGCATCATCAATGTGCAACACTTCTAGAACTGGCCCATCAAACTTCCCATAAGCCAACTTCCATGATCTTTCTCATTTTCCCCGTGGACGGAGATAACTACACAACAATCTTGAAGATGACAGAAGCTCCATTAAGCTGGATCCCTGAATGACTAAGGCGGAATAGACTATCCTCTGATGTGCACTAACCTAGTATAGCTCAGGACTGTTTTGTGAGCAAGAAATAAACTTGTAGCTGTTTGAGCAATTATAAACGTTGTGGTCAACTTTTTATGGCAATTACTATTACTCTATTATTACGTAACTGGGGATACAGGCAAAGAAGAAAGTGCATTTTCTCCAAGACAAAACTGCTAGCCCTTCTGTCCCCATAGTGCCTGCGCCACTTCGGACTTCACTGTCATCCGTCCAACCTCTAGCTTCTCCTTGAACCTGCTGTATGCAAGTGTTGAATCACTACATTGTACACCTGAAA